>NC_056706.1:21391346-21583846 GCF_018831695.1 Puntigrus tetrazona | reverse complement strand
GTACAGGCAGAGCCGGGCGTCCCAACAGGCACTCGAAAGACAAACACGCACAGCTGCTCCGAGAGCATTACAATAGTTTCTCTGTCTGTACGAGCGTGTTCTCTCCTGAGAGTCACGCTGCTTTAAAGTGGCTGGATGCTGTGGTATTTCCCTCCAGTGTATCGTACCTCCATCACACGCCATGTGCTAACAGCCTCAGATGTGATGTAACAGGGTTAGGCTCCATCAGCAGCATGTATCAAACATAACCGATAACCCGCAAAAATGGAGTTTTTGTTATTTATTAAATCAACCAATCAAATCACACAAAAAAACGGGTTTAAAGGCCAAAAATGGACCCCAAAATTCATTTATATTTGTTGGAAACCATGCATGAGCGTATTTCTTCTCTTCTGCAAAACCAAAATCGAACTAAACAAAACGTAACCCTCTAGGGTTTTGGAGACCTCAAGAAGTTTTGAAACTGAAACTCTGTAATCAGCACAAACTGGGTGATAATAATATGTTAGCAGCATTTACGCACGTGACGGATTAGTGAAAAACTACAATTTTAAAATCACTTTTGAGAACTGGATCTTGTAGCCTACGGTTTTTGCTTCAAAAACGTGTTCAAATCACCTCGATTACTCGCATAAAGTCAACAATATATTGATTTCAATTGTTTAAGACACTTTTTGAGTAAAAAGGGTCTATGCGAGAATGTTAAAAAACAAAACCAGCTGATATTAAGGTAACTGTTAGATTTATGCGTTGGGTAGGGTTGTAGAATGAATGCTTCTTCTATCTGGCCATATCCTGCATCTTTAATCCTATTTAGTGCTATTTTGTACAGTATTAGAAAACTAAACGTTTATTATCGCTTAGCACAACCCTAAATAAAAAAGAAATTGTGCCGTTACGTTTTTTGTGGTTTGGTGAATTTTCCCTAGTCACTTTAATAAGAAATCCGTGCGTTTGGGAAATATTTCCCCAAACAGATTTCGCAACAGGTTCAAGTAGGTCACGCGTTTGCTACAAACAAAAGAAACGTTTTCCTGCAAAACTGCCACTAAATAATTAAGCTAATACGTTATGCTTACGTTGCGTTTTTCCTCGACAATTTTCTTAACAAATTTGAATAAATTCACATACAGGTTAAAATTACAACTGTAGAAAATTGATATCAATACGTATAAGGTATAGGTCACCCCATATTTTACTCACCCCGAAGCCATCTTAGGTGTATATGACTAAGTTTAATACTAATTTATCCTGGCTCTTCCGTGCTTGGTAATGCTCGTGGATAGCAGCCAATTATTTTGACGTGAAACTAACCTACGCGCCGTCAATCCTTCTTCACAACTTACGTTACGCGTCGAGTCAGAAGTCAGCCAAGAATAAAACATGCCGTAATTTTCATTTTTGGGGTGAACTATGCCTTTAACTCATATTCAACCCAGAGCGTTCTTTAAATATCTGTCTGTTAGCGATTAGCGTGAATTGTCAAAACACTCTATTGTGACTGAAACACTCTCTGAATGGGTGTGTGTGTGTGTGTGTGTGTGATTGAGATGAGTGTATGAGGGTGTGTCAGGGTCAGTTTGGACTGAAATGCTGACAATGTCATTCAGCCAGGCCCACACAGACACACTACTGGGACGCTTTCTTTTCACCGTTATCCATCAGTAAGAAACAGCGTAGCGTGCGCTTAGTATGCATTTCATGATGAATTTTCACAGGCCAAATCCAATCACTTCAAAAGAAATCCGCGCGATTTCGACTCTGGTCATTTTAACCATCAGAAAGGTGCTTGATTTTAACGGAGTTTCTGTGAAAATATCTGCAAATAACTAATGTTTATTTCATTTAGAACTGTCATATCAATTTCGAAAGGTCTTCTTAATATATTTAGACGTTGCTTAGACAAAATACTGATTAAAGCGCGACGATTCTCCGAACGGAAAGAGAACTTGAAATCAATTCAAGTGTTTTTAAATAATAATTATAATGTTGCAAAACTCCTGTGCAAGATTACCGTTAATAATTATTTGATTCGCCAACAGCTCTTGGGTGATGTGATACTGCAATCTGTGGGTGGACTATTAGGGTGAAAAGTAAATAAGGATTTTTCACCTAGCGGTTTATTTACATAAGCAAACTACTCTCTGTCGCTAATGACTCTGCCTTTTGTTTCTGTCGGCAAAGCAAACAAAACATCCGCTTTCATGTGCGGAGAAAGAGAGAGCGAGAGAAAGAGAGACTCAAATCAGACAGAGCAAGACACAGGAGCGTTGTGATCTGGAGGAAAAGTCCGTTTGAGGCAGAACAAGCTGTTCGGGGATTGTTTTTTGGTAGTATTCCATGAGCAGGAGGGAATTGAGAGACAGAACGGGTCAGGCGGGCTGAGTGCGGAGCTACAGGGGCATTTCAGCTCCCCGTTCCCCTCTTCCATCACCATCTGCTCCAACAGAATTAATAACTTCATTACCAATTCAATCTGCATCGGCTTCCTTAAATGAAAAAAAATCAACAGGCATCCGCTGTGGAAATACAGTAGATACTTTGGAAGTTCTTTTCACTCTTGCCGAGGCTAAATATGGTTAACAATGATATCCATAGTTCAGTTCAGTGTTGTTTGATACTCTGTTTTCTAGATAGGACGCACATCCCTCCTGTAATGTAAGACACTGGGCACGGTCTGCTAATAATACAATAAAAATCTATTAAAAAAATGAAGTTAATTATTTTTAAAAATATTTAAAATACATAGTGACTGAGATGATCTTATTTTATGTATAAATAAATAATTGTATGTAATTATATTTTTATAATTATACATCATTACAATAACATTTATTTAATATTAATGGTTGTTGTAATGATTGTACTATACTACTATTAATAATAATAATAATAATATTATCCATCCATTTAATATTTTAATGATATCCATTTAGTATTAAGAATAATACTACTGCTACTAATAAATTATAATAATAATAGCAAAATAAAAAAAAACATGACCAGCCAAAACACTAAATAACGTGCAGAAAATCTTTTTTTAAAAGATATTGTGCATCTGACTGTTTAAAAAAAAAAAAAAAAAAAAAAAATGCACAATGATTTGAGAGGTCTTTCATGTTAATATTTTCAACTTTTCATATTTAAGGTATAGGGTTAAGCACAGGGTAATACTTTTAGAGATGCTTGGCAAGTTTTGCACACTAAAAAGACCAAAACGCACAAACAAAATGAGCGATAAAGTGAAAAGCTGCGTGAAATATAATCATGATCTTGTACACAAAATGACAATCCAAAGTCAAGCGCTCTTGAATTACCACAAAAGTCCCAGACAAACCGTTAACAGGATCTTGAGAGGCATGAATGGCTGGTTGGAGAAAAGCAGGACTGGTCAGGCCTGAGCCAGGAACAGTTCAAGTGCCCGAGCACAGACCGGTTGCATGGTAACTGTTGGATGAAGAGCCGAAGAGCATAAGATGATGTGTTACTGAGGGAGAAACGCTCTGCACAATGACACAAATGTGTGGAGTGGGCTCTCTGGTTTGCGACGAGTGCCAGAAATCTCGAGTGGTGACTGGAGATGGCGACTGACTGCGAGTGGCGAGTTGGCAGCGGTACGAGAGGAAGGGTCCATCTGCACACATGCTGCCAAACAGAGGAAATGACAAACTAAATATGGTT
Source organism: Puntigrus tetrazona (assembly GCF_018831695.1). NCBI lineage: Eukaryota > Metazoa > Chordata > Actinopteri > Cypriniformes > Cyprinidae > Puntigrus > Puntigrus tetrazona. Next base: position 21,580,165 of record NC_056706.1, on the reverse strand, counting down.
CCAATAAAGTGTTAGAAATACCTCCTTCAGATGGACAAAGGTCGAGGCAAAACTTGATGACAAAATCGCTAATTAACACGGGATTGTATAAGACACTGCGTTCAAGAGAATGCATAAATACTTGCATGTCAGCCAGAGGAGGTGAATGAATCAATCAATGAATGAGATTTGAAAATAGATGCTGCTTGAACATTGCAAAAGTGGCTGCCATTATGCTAGGGTGTTTAAAGTAATTGCTAGAGCGTTTAATCGTCACTGCTTGCAAAGACGATTTAGAAAGGCGTTTCCTTCAATGCAACCCTAAAAGGTTGGATTTTCCCACCAATCGAAAACGCTAAAGGCTAAAAAAGTTACTCGATGTCTTCCTATTGGTCAACACGTTACCGTACAGGAATCTTTTTCACACTAACAGAAAACACACGATCACGAATTCCTGTATTTTGACTGCAATATTTCGCTGATCAACGGTAAATGTGACCACGTCTATGTTCATGTCCTCTTTGACGTGTTAAACGAGCTTGTGAACAAACACGCATCTGTATTTCAGAAATACTGCAGCAGAGTATGCATTTTTAACACTGTCACAACTGATTCGCTTTCTTTACGTTGATTGCTAATGATCCCACCGCCTTTTATCTCGTCTGGTGTAGAAGATCTCGGTGTCGTGTCTGGTTTAATCAGCATTGCCTGGGGTACTGCCTCGTTGTTCCTTTACAAAAGCCGATTCTGTTACAGATTTGAGCAAAACCTAAGCAATGTTTCATAACTGTTGATAAAACTTATTTTAGTAGGTTTATGTACATCGCAGCCAGCGTACAAGCCATTATATTTAATTGAAGGAGACATACGCGCGTATCTTTACAGAAGCTTCTGTGGCTCTTCTAAAACATGCATAAATAACATTGACTAGATTGGACGCGATCATAATTCAGTGTAAATAAGGAGTTATCCAAACACCGATAACAAAGGAAACCGTTTATTACTCAAGGTACCGAATATGAAGCCCTTTCATTGTGACAAAAAAACGAAATAATATATAAGCACAACTTCAGTCAGATCCATTTGACATATTCTAAGAAACATAATTATCTGCTCAAGTGGCATCAGAAGTTTAATTTAAGCACGATTTTCAGTAAAACTATGTTACCTGAGCTAATTTTCAATAACTAATAAAGATGTGCCATTATTCTGCAAAACACACACAAAAAAAGGTTTATATATCACTAAAAACAATAGCAGCGATACCTACACGGGAATAAGTTAAATTACACATTGAAGTTCATTATAGGTGAACAACAGATAATGAGATTTTTTTTTTTTTTTTTTTTTTTCGCTTTTAATGCACTTCCATTTTTAGTTTCTCATAAAAACTAAGAGAGATGTAATGTTTCGCCATCCCATGAGTCCAAGCCGGGGGTTAGCATGGAAACCGAAACGTGTTCTCTGACACGAGTTTGGATAGAAGAGGAAAAATGAAAAACAACTTTTGCTCTCCTATCGTGTTTGCATGCAATACACAAAAGACATTACGTTTGCTCGTACGGGGGAGTAACAAGCCGAATCAGGGTTGTAATTTAATTTCTAAAAAAAGGAATTACAGGGCAGATTTCTAAATAAGGTGTTGGAGTGAGAGGGGAATTGTTCATTTGTGTGGCACCTGCTTCAGTCTGAAGCCCAGGAGTATTCCAGGACAGATAATTCCACACATTCACACGGGATGTTATTATAACTTCGGCGAGGTTAGAGGAAGTCACCGCGGCAATTACTCACCTCCCACCAGCCTCATTAAACCTCTGACCAACCACGGCTCCTCACCATACACGCGGAGCGACGAGACGGCCAATCGGGGAGCAGACAGGCGGCATGCCGCCGCCCACACAGTGACAGGGTATTGAGAGGTTGTCTGTCTGAGCACCTGAAATACATTTGTTTATTCACAATGTGTCGCCTGGCCAGACGGGGAGGAGGCTCGTCTCTTTGCAAGATGGAGAAGAGGGCAGGGCTGAACTAGCGCTGAAGACGGCCTCGCTTCCAGGGACTGTGATCATACGCTGCTTTTAGCAAACGTATCTGTATGGTGATTTACGAGTAAAAACGCCCGCGAATGATGGCTTTTTGTAGCCACGGGATCATCCCATACAGATATACCTGTCGCGAAACCGCAGTAAAGCGGTACAATTAAAGGGACAGTCCACCCAGAAATGACAATTCGGTTATCGTCATTTGCACACCCCGACGTGACAGGACAAAGAGAGAGATATCAGGCAGAATGTCCAAGCCGCTTTTTTCCCAAACAATAGAAAATGACTGGGATTTCTAGGATTGGATGCTCAAATACATCAGCCATTGGTCTGGCACCCTAAATCAGCACGCTTTTTGTAAAACTCTAAATCGTGTTGCTTAATTGAATTAGATATCAAATAAAACGAAATGTGAATATCAGTTGAAATCTGAACTGCTTGAAATAAAGCAAGTTTAAGTTAAGGTGCTAAAATCAAATACAAATACAAAATGAAAAGAATTCGAAGTGCAATTAAAATATGAACTTAAACATAAAAATAAAGTGTCAAGAAGCAGCAAAAAAAAAACTAAAACATAAAATCGACAAGTGAACAGCAGCTCAATTAAAATAAATATTTTGATATTGAAAAATATTAACGCTGCTCAAAACCAGCGGCACTTGAATCGCCTATGTCAAAGCTGGAATGACATTTATGTACAAACATGAAATATAATATCATTAAATATTATAACTATGCGTGACTAAAAAGGCTAAAATTAAGCTATTTGGAAACAGTGTGCAGATTTTATGGACTACTGTTATGGCCACCATTCACTTTCATTGTGAATGAAACGGCAGCGTAAAAATTCAGCTTCATGTCTCCTTCTTTGAGTTCCAATGAAAATAAATAAATAAATAAACACTGACTAAATGATGACATAATTCTCATTTTTTGGGTGAGCTGTTCCTTAAATTATAAAAATAAATGAAAGTGAATGGAAGCATGATGCCTTTAATGCATATATATGGAAATATGATGCCTTTAATGCATATATATACGCATGTATGTCTCTTCCAGTACCAGCAGGTGTAAAAAAAGAACAGTGACAGTAGGCCAGTTACACTCCTCTTTCCTATCTGTAGTTCCCTTGCCTCGTCTAAAGGAAACATGACGTGCAATCATTCCCGTTACACCGGAGAACCGTTCGCCCACATGATCGTCACAAACGCTTCCAAACCGAATGTCAAGAAAGAAAATTCATTCTTACAAACTTCATTTTTGTACAGTGCGTGAGACGTTTCTGAGTTGTACCAACTTTCCCGAACCAATAGGACCACAGCAAGAAAAACCGAGATAGAAAAACTGTGCAAAAAAAAAATAGCCTGCGAGATTAAGAAAGGATGAAAGAATATTGACTTAATATTGAGCAATTAAAGTGTGTCTCATCCCCGGTTGTTTAAACACGGCGTCCCCGTGCACAGCCTGATGAATCTGCCTCTAGATCCCGCCGGAGCGGAGCGCTGATGACTAACATGATATTTTTACTCAGTAATTATGTAACTCATCGGAAACGCAGCACAAGTGTGAAGCACATGGAAGGTGCAGATACGGTCCACGCGATCCAGGAATTGTTTGCCCACCAAAGTGTTTCTGACACCTTTTGCTTTGCACATTATGTCCAGGATTGTCCGTGCCAAAGCGCTGCTTTAAGCAACCTTTATTTTAAGGCTTTGTTCTTGGTAATATGCAGATTAAATACATTGACTTGCATCAGCGGGCTCGGAGATTCATTATGTCGAAGGAGAACATTCATAAAGCCGAGAACTGTAACAAGTTTGCGAGGCATCGGATTAGGAGGAACGGCATCTGCGTTACGAAGACGTTTTTTGGGAGATGCGGCGTACCTTAGCGTCGACCAGTAACCAGTGTCTCCAGTAAGCTCGAGAGGGTTTCTGCCGACTAGGAGCATCTGGATCCACCATTAATAGAGTGTATTTCTTCTCCTAAAAAGAAAGAAAGAAAGAATTGTCTTTTAATTATTTTAAATAAATGTGAAAAAAACATTAATATATAATATAACAATAATTATGCAGCTACCAAAAATATATAGTAATATATAATTTAATATTATATTATAACTACCACAAAGAGACAATATGATTTTCTTTTTAAATTAATTCTTTAAGATTGGTTACATCATTGATAGTAATGCAATAATAAGTATGTATTAAATGCTAATTAAATTACACGTATTTCTCATCATTAAGTTTCACTGTCCTCCTGTTTTCTTTAGAAACATCAGTTGCTTTAACTGTCGCTAAAACCCCAGCGTTTTTATCAAGTGACGTACGGAAGAAAACTTTAATTAGTTACTGATATTCTCAGACCACCTTCCATTCTCACACATTCACCAAATCACAATCTGTCTGCGAAGTTTTCTTTACTTTCTCTCCCTCTCTCTCTTTCTCTCTCTCTTTTTTTTTAATGAAAAACACTTCTCCATAAACAACCTGGCACATATTTTGGGTGCTACACATTAACAATGACTGACCAACTTAATTGCTCCAACTACTCATCTTCGCAAGTCCCCTTAAAGTTGAAGAACTGGGAGAGCAGATTGAATTATTGCGTGAGCACATTTGTCATCCCTGGTGCCGAGCCCAAAATCTGCCAGACCATATGATAGCGTTATTATTATACGCCTCTCTCAAGAAAACAGTGCTGTCAATCACGATTGTTGCCATGCAACAGTAGCCCCTCCCCGCAACATCGAGATTAAGACGGAGACAAAAGTGAAACGCTGTATAAATGAAACCCATATGGCACGTAGAGGAAAATAAAATTAATTACAAAAAAGACAAAAATGAATAATTCAAATAAATTATATTTATTTTTAATAATTATTATACAAATTAAACATTCAAATAAAAAACTAAATTCTATTATTTAATTTTAGTTTACAATTTTTTTTTTTATTATTTTATTTTTGCCGGTCCAGGAAACCCATTTTTCTGATTTCCTCTGCAGCCTCAAGACAATTTATAATCAACTCTAATCAGACAAGCCTGTGTTTAAGCAACTAAAGCATGCAAATAAAAATCCCTGATATTCTAAGGTCTCTAGAGCCTAAATCCTCTGCTCACCTGACACAAAGCAATAAGCTCAAACAACCATAAGCCTAATAATCGGATGATGTTTAAGTTTAAGTGATAGCAGCTCCAGGCGATTTTAAAAGAGGCAGAACAATGCTCCCTCCTCCAAAGGCTGTCACTGTAAACCTTGACTGGATCTCACTGATCTGACCCCCTGTGGACAGATTAAATACCCTCCCCAGACCTGTTGCCGAAAATACGATTCTTGATGAAGGGTTGATGAAAAGTAATACTTGGTAAACCAGAACTATACGGAGTTCAACCTTTAATTGTGCTGTATGTGTTTTGTTGTCATTGTGAGTGTTCCCAAATAAAAGCAGACCTTTATGCAGTGATGAATTATTATTAAGGCAATAATGTTTAAAGTCGATTGGTTAACATTTAAAGTATACTCCTTTGTCTACGAGGCACATTCACGCTTGTTAGGTGATGTTTTCTTATTTCATTTGTATGATTTTCTATTAATGCAATGGAATGTATGGGACCAGAGGGAAAAACCAATATGGCGGCATGGTGGCTTCACTTTCGCGACGTTATGAAAATATGGACAAAAATAAACAAAGGTATGCAGTTATCGCTGTAGCTAGAGAACTTTTAACCGATGAAGCTTGAAGACAAACATACGATTGTGGCAATATATGGTTCATCTTTGTTCTTCAAGCAATCTTGGGCATTTTTATGAGGATAAAGTATATTTAAAATGCGATGCTAACCAACACAGCCTTTATCACTGTATACAATAGTACGATTTCTGCCTCGTTCTGTGATATGAAACCATATCTGTTCACAAAACGTAATTATTATGAACACTTGACAAGAAAACCCAACTCAATAAATGACATCTATGTTGGTCAAAACAGTATTGCACACGTGCTGCTATAATACATGTAGCGATAAACGTATACATTTATATGTCGGTGGATGTGTTAAAAGGGATCTACGTTTAGAGATTTGTAATTGGCTAAAATGCTCAATGCTCTAACAAGCTCAACGTGTGTTTAAAAGCCGCAATGTATCAGCAGCTACCAGAAGAGAAGTACCAATACCTTTGACAACACTACTATATCGAATATATTTACATTTTTCAGTAATATAATCAAGCAGTTGAGATTTGTAATATTGTATGTACGTGTGTGTATGATAAGGTTGGTTCTAGTCTTATGCCAACATGTGTAATGTTTACTTTTAAAACAGTGTGATTTTTGCATATTTTAAAAGCACGCGTGTGTGTGTATATATAGATATACAATTTTATTTATTTATTTTTTCCATTTAGGTTGTTGCACACTTGTCTGCTAAACTTGCATTGCGAGTGCATTACTATAAATGTCTTTAATTGCTTTTTACAAATTGACTGACAAGTTGTAATTATATTCCATGGTAAGTGACAGCACGCCACCGATACTGTTAATAGGGCTAATGTTGCGTTTAAATGTAAGAACATTTCTTTTTTTCACCGGAGTACTTCTATGCATGCTTCATTGTACGTGCTTGTGTGCGGTTTCAAAACTTTTATGATTGTGAACAAACTTTTTCGTTATTTTGGTCTCAACAATCACATTATTGTAACATCAATACGCCGCTGACATTAGGACCTATTTTCAGTGTTTCCCCTAATAAATGTGGAGAAAGCACATGCATTATGTGGGTGTGTGTCGCTGGGGTAGAGAATATATGTGTGTGTGTGTATAATTAATGTGCATTTAGACAGATGGAGGAAGCAAATGCAGAGGAAAGAGAGGACATGAATGTGAAGGTGTGAAGAAATGCAGTCTTCCCTCCACCAGCTGGGACAGGGTATGGTTTAGGTGTACTCAAAAACAACATGATATCTTACTATTTTTGGATTTACGTCATTTTCGTTTGTCTTTCGTGAGCAACTTCTGATCGTTGGTAAACACCATGCTTGATTAAGATGAGTTTTAGTCATGTAGAAATTAAGCAGAACACGTTATACAGCGACGCATTTCAAGAGTCTAGAACGACCAAGGCCCAAAATCAAGCATTGAAGTCACTTTGATTGCCATTTCCTGTTAGAAATTTCACAATAACATGTGCTATACTGTATCTTACACTATAATGCAATTATTTTAAATTACGTTCTGCAGGAGCCGTGGCCTAGCTGTTAACATTCTTCACATTATAAGGACCAAAAGTGTCCCTTGAGGGAAAGACGGTTTATAATGCTGGTTTACCAACAATGGAAGTAAGTCCCTGTTGTGTTTGAGCTTTCAGGCTGCGTCTTGGGCTTTTTCTTCTAGTTATTACTGCAATGTTCGGCTTCATGATAAACTGCACCTGGGAATTCTTAAAATTTGGATTCCTGTCGCCTCTTAGGGCTGGTTCACACAGTTTTTTTTGCTTTGGACATGGCAAGGAATTAGGAATAACCGCACAGCCTTGAAATCTGTCTTTAAAAAGTTCTAAAGATTTGTTTTTAGAGCGCTGTGCCATGCACACAAAGCGGGTGTAGCGGTCAAACACATCCATCTAGCAGGTTTACTTTGAAAATCTATTAAAAAGCAACACAGCGATATGGAAAAGAAATAAAAACGGTTTTCTTTGTTTGAGGCCAGCAAATAATTTTGGGGTCAGGAACCAGGATTTGGGAATCGCTCAAGGGCTTGTGTTTTGTGTAAAGCGCAAATATCTTTTATGACAAAAAGTGAACTTAAAAAAAAAAAAATCCCAAGACGACTTCTTTTTACACTTTTTTCTTTTCTTTTCCTTCCAGCATGTCCACACTTCCCAAAAGAAAATGCACCTTGTGGAGAAAATATAATTTTGAAAAATTTAGCTTTATGAAAATTTTACTATAAACTACATAAAGATTGTCAGTTCCCCTTTAGATACATTCAAAACCTAACCATAACCCGAACCTCCCAACTGCATCATGATTCGTTTAACAATCAGCTTGAATCATCACACATTTTCATTGATTTTAAACTCGATCCTATTACAACGTCTTTTTTAGCAATCCGTGATAAACTATTTTTTGTTCCCAATAGGACCTTTACCACACTTATAGAATATAGGTTGAATTTTCATTACCTGCCAAATTTAATGTCGATGCATCGCCTCGTAAACGCTAGACCTGACGACTAACTAGTGCATGAAATCAACTGAATTTTACAGTACTACAGACAATCCTAACTATTTATAGTTTCAAATTTTGGCATCACACCAGAACACCAATGAAAGCTCACATCAGGGGTTCTGATTCCTGCCTGGGGGTCTTTTGAACACTGCAGTATGATAGGAGCCATTTGATGTGCATGTGTTATAGTGAGAAACATCGAACATTGAACACAGAATGTGCAACATAGTAGGTCTGTCTCGAAACGCTCAGCAATGAGCCCGAGACATGCAGCGTGACCCGTTTGACTTTAGCCTTGTGATGTTACAATCTCAAACCTACGATCAATTGCTCACTTGTTCAATTGTGAAAATGAAAATCAATACCTTCTACCAAGCATATGCTGATATACCATTCTAAAAGAGTTTTTTTTAAACTGGAAGTTAGATTCAATCTTTTAACATGCAATTTGAATTCTACCGTCTTTGCACACGGGGCCCTATCGTTATTACTTTTTGTGACACTATGGAAACGCCATGGATATGGAGCTGTTCCAAGAAACTGCGACAAGCATGTAGGTAATGAAGGAATGGGAAAACAAAGTGCTTAGATGAAGAGAGAAGAAAGTACAGAGAGATCCAGGCCCCATTGTGAGTTTATAAGTTCATGGTTTATCCCTGACCCGATACCAAGCCGTGTAGTCCATTCAAAAGCCTATAAATATCCATTCTGATTTATCCTTCCCTTTCTCTCCGTAAACACACACAGGCGACCGCAAACACACACACACACACACACACACATACACACACAAACACACACTTGGGATCCGAAGCTAACGCAATGCAATCAATCCCAAATCCCTCTTTAAGCAGTGAAAACACTTGAACCGTTTGGGTAATTAACAGGTATCTGTGTTGTGATTAAGATACAGAGACGGCTTAAGGATCATCGACTGCAGCTTAATGCAAGGTTAGCCGATCGATGAGTAAATACGGGGGAAATTGGGCCATTAAAAAGAGCACCGGTTGAATACCGAACAATCACAGCCAACAAATGGTGCAAAACCTAACATATTTTGGTCAGTTGATGTGCCAACGGTTCCCAAAGGAGCCGCAGGATTGTATAGAATACATTTCTATACATTTGCCACCAATTTGCTTAAACTTTAAACAGTTATGATTTGTCACTAGACTGACAGGGCAAGATGCAACAAGCAATATTCTTCCCGGATCGGTAAAAAGCGCTCAATTATTGATACGCTCTTTCATTAATGTCACCAGTATTCCTTCTGCACATTTATCCTCGGATCATTATACAGCACTGAATATTGAGGAGCACTACAGAGACCACCTGAGGACGCTCGTGAACAGGTGAGAGTTTATACGCGTTTGGAGACGAGATACAAGTGGACGGAAGAATAAGGAGGAAATGAAGTCAACGGTATTGGAGAAAAAAGACAAAGGGCTGCAAAAGGACACAAGAGGAAAGGACAAAGGAGGGCAAAGGAGGAGAGCGGAGGTTTGGAGAGGAGGGCTGCTATCAGGACAGGGGATGGGGCCGTTTCGAGGGGTCAAAGGGGTTTAAGGTCAGAGCACGGGCAGTAATTGAATCCAGTCTGTGGTGGAAACAGGGACAGTGGAAATGCTGAGATTAAACTGGGACAGGGAACACACATGCTTAAACCTCATTTCCCACACACACACACACACACACACTCACATATATAAGTCACTGTCTTAAAAGAGAACCTTTAGGGTTAGGAAAGACCGTCAACGCTGGCCTCTACCTTATCACATCTTTCCTAATGAGTGACTAAAGAATAAATCCTAGATACAGGATGAGCTTCATCTATTAAAAGTGAAACACTGGCCACTTCTAACTATAAAAATTGTTCTCCACTTAGCAATCTAGATCTTTATTTATTCTCATTTATAGTGTATATATTATTTCAAATCTCACAACCACGGCTGGTGAAATTTATTTCAGCAACTTCAGTCATTACTTGCACTCATATTATTCCAGGCTGTGTATGTTGTTATTATAATTTTTTGGTGGAATTTTCTAAGAATCTTTATAGAGCTGTTTTTGATATAACAGGAAATATTAAAAACAAAACAAACAACAACATTTCCATGTACATGTGGAAAACGCCAGTGGAAACAAGAAAATCCTACAAAAACTGTACAAAGCCGATGCTAGGAAGAAACTGTAGTTATTTCAATTAAAAACATCAAATGAAATTTAGGAATTTTGTACAGCTTTTCACTTCAGATGACATTATTTTTCACTTCCAAAAAAACCCTAAAAAACATTAAGAGTACTGTATATTTTTGTACTGTAAAATAAATGTTTTGTACTGTAAATTTACAGTAGATCTATCCAATTTTTTAACTGTCAAATTTAATTTGCAATCATTTAAAATTGTCGCAACAAAACATGTAATACCAGGATGTAATGACTAGAGCAGCTAAAATGATACTTTTCAATCGCTCAAAGGAATTGTTTTTACGGGTTTTGAAGAAAACTTGCTTAAGCTCAACATGGCATATATTTAAGGCTCACTTTTTTATAGAGAACCACCTTTTGGATATCCAGTCTTGAGCTTTAGACATTCTACAATCCACTCCCAAAATACAAAGTTTCCCTGTCGAGGAACAAAAGTCCACTTTTCCTGAATACGACGGTTAAACGTATCGTCCACATTTACAAAGACAGTTGCAGATTTTACACAGCATGTATGCTTGAGTTTGTTTGTGTGTGTGTGTGTGTGTGTGTGTGTGTGTGTGTGGGAGAGACCGAATGGTCATGGGCTCTCATAAGCAGAGCTCCTGCTATGCCACCACCCACCGCTGTAACCTGAACTTCATATCATCTTGCGCAAAAAGGCTCTAGAGATGCAAACGCAGCACGTCAAAAAGTGATTACAGTTATTACTGAATGGCAGTGGGTGACATGAGCGTAGCTCCTTAACGCTCTGCGCTGCTAAGTGTTCGTTTCCTGCTATTAACAGGCATGGACTTCCAGCTATTCGTCTCTTACTAACACTAATATGCATGGCAGGGGCAGGAGTGGACGCAAAGAGCAATCAACATTAGAGATGCCACAGTGTAGGGTTAGTAATGCAGAAACAAATGTGTTTTCAGCCTGGAAACGTGGAACAGGCAATACAAAGTCCTAGAGGGTGGGATGAAGAGGGAAAATGTATATAAAAGAAAAAAAAAAAATTGAAAAACAGATTTTTTGGCAAGCACTCATATTAAAAATGGCAAATTACATTAAGCTTTATTAAAATAGTGGAAAATACATGATGAAAAATACATGAATTGATTTATAAAAAATAATAATAATAAAAGACAAAAACAACAACAACAAAAAAAAAACAGCATGTCATGGTTTCCATGAATAATAAACAGAAAAAAACAACAACTCAGAAATTTTTTTTTTTATTCATGAAGGATCATGTAACACTGAACACTGGACAAATAATAATCAAATACATCTTTGCATCAAATAAATAAGGAAATAAATAAATAAATTATATATATATATATATATATATATATATATATATATATATATATATATATATATATATATATATATATATATATATATATATATATTTTTTTTTTTTTTAAGATTACCACAAATAACATAACAAATTAACATATAATAGATAACATTTATTTCGATAATATTTCAAAATATTACTGTTTTTACTCATTTATCAATTAAATGCAGCCTTGGTGAGCAATTATTCTTATTCTGTCTTATATAGAATTGTTCGATTTCAACATTCTATCAACATTTTAAAAACCATTTATGGCATCCAGCGAGCCGAGAAATCTCTTTATTATTGGTATAAGTGCATGTAGCATATTCAGTTTTTACTAAACGCATGGTAAAACCTACCCCGAGCCTCGAAGACATTCATGCACGCATCACGTATGCAAACTCTCTTTGTCTTTTCCTCACTCACGCCGCTTTATTTAAGATTCTCTGCCTCTCCCAAGGGCTAACCTCACCCTCCAGCCCTAAGACAACTATATTTATCCCATTCCGTAGCCCACACACCCTCACACGCATGCATACACTTTCTGAGGGGGGAAAACGAATGGTGGATATTGTTGTTAAGAACACAAAACTGAGATACTTCGAGAAAAATCAAAGCCAATTTATTATTAACACACAGTTCTCAAACGCATCCAGTAGAGAAGACACCATCTGGACTATGATAAGAAAACGAAATAACAGATTCAAGAGCGATAAAAATCACAGAGCAATGTGAAATATTGTTCTTTTGTTAAAAAAGTACATTAACACCTTTATGTTGATTGTCTCCGTGTGCCCATGTGATCTGATCATAGTTCCAGTGCTTGGCAGGGGCCTGAGAGCTCGAATGTGGCCTCTGTACAAAATTCGCACGAGCTTGTTTACGCTACTGCTGATCCAACACTAGTGTTGCTAAACCTGAGAGGTCGCGTCTATACAAAAGAACCGTGTCAAGTGGACATTTTATTTGTTTGTTTTTAATCACTGAGGGGGGGAAAAAAAAAAACTGCTGTTTGTCAGCTTTAAATTATTAATGCAAGATGACAAGTATTCATGCCGCACGGATCACCGTACATTAACCTACGAAGCAATGGACCCTTAAGTCACACCTAAACACATATGATTGCCGTCAGTGTTAAAAAAAAAAAATGATGCATTGCAATTTTGCGTCACTCTTTAAAAACCGTCATTAATTGTGTTACTGTAATTACTTACAGTAATGGGTTTCTTTTTAACCCTTTCGCACCAAAAGTTAAATTAATGCGCCTCGGGCAGAAGGAAGTGCCTCTTTTCTCAGGGAAAGGTCAGCAAATAAATGAGAAAACAAAGTATTTGTTTAAAAATGTAACTCTGATATTTCAATGTAAATTTAAAGGAGAAATGTGCTACTTTACTGGTTACTTGGAAAACAGGTCATCTGTAGGGATGTGACAATATTATCATCATCGTGATAGCAAAACTATCTTAATATTAGAGCGGTCATGTAATGATATCAAATGAAAGGAATAAATAGGTCTAAAAAGTGTAGTTTTTAAAGGGGTGCTTGACTGTTTTTCTCCAGGCTTGATTGTGTTTACGGGGTGCAGTCTAACTCTAGTTAATACTTCTTAATAGTTCTTCACATAGTTTACCTTTATTCCACACCGCTCTGTCCCTTCTTCTATAAACGCTGCGATGATTTCCTGCTTTTATGAAGCCCCTCCTTCGATTGGATCTGATTGGTTAACCGACTGAGAATGAGACACTTCTGCATCCAGTGGGGACATAATTGCGATTATACATGAGTCGCATGCCAGCCTTTTAGTCAAAGGGTTGCAGCTCAGTCGTTGCAGATAATGTTGAAACTACAAATATTTTTCTTAGAGGACATGTGATAACCCCGAAGGTGTATAGTTTAGTTTTACGCTGCAGTACTTGCAGATGTATCTGATTTACGGAGCTTCAAAATAATGGCCGATATCCACCAGCATTACCAAGCTTGTAAAAACTCTGAAAGGTGGCGTCTCATACTTTATAGGTATAGGTATAGATAGGCTGTTATTTATAAATGCTACTGCTCCTGTTAGCTTTTAATAAATGTTTTTATACCGATTAAAGCTTCAATACAGCACAGAGGAAATAGATATGGGAAATTAAGTGAATAAATGAGTTCATTTCTGGAGCTGGTGATCTGAATGAGAGATTTTTTGTGTTCTTAGGGGTTTATCTGGGTTTGTGACATCACAAAGCAACTCGTTGTAGTCCTGATATGAGCCATTTTGCAGGCATTGACTATAATTTTTTCTAGTATAAGACGTCTTTCAAATGTGTTTTGGGCCAATAAGCCGTGACACAATACATATCAAACAAATTAAAACCGAAAGCACTAAAAATTAAAAGGGTCCTTTCCCTTCATATTTTCCTCATTTTCCTCCTAATCGCCTGCTCATGATTTTTTTTAGCTTATAAAATTAGTGTGTAAACATTTTTACGGCCTCCGTGTTTGTCCGTGTTGACAACATGCTTTAAGCCATCTTGTTTTTGTTCTTTTGCACATGTGGGTCATTTCAGGAGCATGACCAGTCCACACTGGAATCTGATATTTGCCACATTATAGGATTGGTTTAGCCAAAAATTCATTATTTTTACTTACCTTCCAGGCATCCTAGGTGTGTGTGACTTTTTTCTTTCAGACCAATCCTGGCACTAATCATTGCTATTGCAGTAGTCTAAACAGTCTAAAACACGTTAAATAAAGTATGCGCGGCAAAACATGTAGCTAATCCGTGCGTTTTTCTAGAATAAACATCCACATTTTTCATACTTCTGCTGACTGTGATGACCGGAGGCAGTCCCAGAAAAGATACATGAGAGATACATCTTGTACGTACGTGTATTTCCACTTTTTATTCGAACAAATGGAGTATTTTTCTATTGCGTCAAACTGTTTAAGTAATGTGCATGACTCCAAAATGATACTAAAGTGATGTTAGGAATCTTCGAATAAAGTCGTTAAGTTTGTTTTCTTTGTGTATTACGGTTGAACCGCTGATACTTCTCTGCTTCTGGACAGTCGTACCACAAAGACGAACAAAGCTTTTGCGGATGTGGAATGACAAAATTTTCATTTTGGGGTGGAGTGACCCTTTAATGCAACTACGACTGGATTCGTCTGAAAGAAGAAAAGTCACATACAGGATGCTTCGAAGGTACTTAAAAGTGAACTAACCCTTTAAAGTGCCCCATGGAGTTTTAAATCTGAAAGTGTAACTCTGTATCATTGTTGAAACCGGCGTGAAACACTAGCATATACACTTGTTGGTCTTTTCGCATTGGTCTTGAATGAACATGCAAAAGCATTAAAAGCTAACCAACACTGCTTTAAATGAAATCGAAAAATTTGAGTGAATCGTTTGGGAGTCGTTGATACAATTCATTAATGAATTAAAATAAATGCATATTATAAAAAAAGGAAAATGTTTTTTTAAAGATTTCTTTTTGACCTTTAATTTGAAAGGACAGATCACAGCTGACAGGAAAGCCAAGCGGTAGATGTATATATATATATATACACACACACACACACACACACACACACTGGATCAAGATAAAAGATGAAATGAAACCTATAGTATCAGAATCAGGGTATGTCATCGTATATCTTGCTCATTTCTGCACATACTTAGAAGAAACTTCAATTCACAGTTTTCCTAACAATGTAAATTCTAACTACTAAACCTCATTATGAGCATTTGCAATATGCACGGAGAGCTCTGCAAGTTTATCTTTTTATAACTTTTAATAAGTCATGTTTAATCTTGCTTCAATTAGGTATGATCTAGTAGAGCATTAATTAGATTTTGGAGTGCTGTACTGGGAACAGCAACGGTATCCCAAAACATTTATTGGGGGCTCTGAAGAACAGTTACAGACATGCTTTAACAGTTCAAAGGTTACTGCACAATTACAAGATTTACTGAATTAATTCAGTAAAAAGAAGACGTACAAGAAAAATGCAAACGGCACTATTTCAATGATATTCTCTAGGACTAAGACTATTCATTTTCTCTTCCTCCCTTCTTCTTAACAATCTATTTACTTTATTATATTCTGATTATTTGAATTATTCTCAATATTTCCTCTCTTTATCTATTCCTTTCTTTCTCAGATAGGTGTGCAACACATACACATAACTAAGGCTTTACATAATTACATGTACATTTAAATTCATTGTTTCTTTGTTTATTTGGTCTTGTTCTAAAAACACATAAAAAAGAAAAACAAAAAAATAGATCATCGAAATTATAGACCGTTACGGGGCAAACTGATTGAAAAATGCAGTAAACTAGTTTAAATGTTGGTTACATCTATATAAAGTAAAAACTAAAATATTTTGAGGCAGAAAAAAGGATATAAAAAGTTTAAATAAAAACAGATCTCTATAACCCCTAACTTAAATTACATTCTTTGCTTAATATTAATAACATTTATTATTAGTAGTAGTAGTAGTGGTTGTATTAGTAGTAGCATTTAGCAATTATTTGTGTTTATTTTATTATATTTGGAGCTGCTAGTTAGTGATGCTATAATATATAAACACAATTTCAATATAATAGTAAAATAACAGTAAATATGGCATTTCCTAATGCCATTTAGTAAATATATATCATGTTGGAATGCATGATAATAAAACCAATATCCTAAGATGTTCAGATCAAAGAAAATGTAAAAGTAGCTGTGATTTGCTTGAGATAAAACTGTACGAATAGCATGTCGCAATAAATCTGGCATTATAAAAGTGTGTAACAAAAAAGCAAATGGCACAGATGGACTGTTTTTTCTACTAGAAGAAGACACGGCTGGTTGGGTAAGCTGAGTGATCGGCACAGGCAGATAATATATGTAAGAGAACAGAGACTACTCGATAATCATGCTAATCCTGAACACTGCCAAACATTCAGCACACTCGCGCTGCCAAGAATCTGCAGAGAAACACTCACACACTCATAGACACCAATCACGCATACGCTTACACCCAAACACACATGGAAACACACACTCTCTCCGACTGACATACGAGCGCAAACCATCAGAAACACTCGCTCTGCATTCAGGAGGCTGCCCATTTCTCTGCCACTCTCCCGAAGTTGTACGTTTACGAAGAACGCTACGGTTTCAAAGCGGAAAAAAAACAAACGCCTGAAGACAATTAAGCGAGGTCTCTAAAAGGCATCTGATACGCGGCTCCCTTTGAGAGAATATTCTAAATATAAACGCATATTGGAAATGGGATTTTAGTTTGACTTCAGGCAGCTATATGTGGTTTCCAAGGCAACTCTTTTTTTTTTTTTGTTTGTGTTAATGGATGGGATGCGCGTTTACATTGTAAGTGCAGAACTTTTAGGAGGATAATTAATAGCGAGACGCGTTTCGCTTCAACGTAACCCACCTTTTCGATCTGGTCAGCTCTCGGTCTTTTGGCTCAGGGGCGAAAGCGTATTTCTGCTGCTCAAATACGCGCAGAAGGACAATGGGTCCATGTGCGTGGTGCGCGTTTCTGCTTCCTTATCAACGAAAGCGATTAAGCGTTTCACTTCTAAGTTTTCCGTAATTATGCTACAGGTACACGTAATTGCTGTCACTTTGCATTACGTCGTAAATTAAAGTAACACTACGGTCGTCTTAAAGCAGCGAACGTCCTCGTTAATCTAACTTTCTTCATAAGCGATTACATTAACGGCTCTCTCGTCTACATCAAGAAGAACACGCAGCTGGGAAATTCCCTCTGGATAAAAATGTTGCTGCTGTGGCCTATTGCTTTTGTGCATCCGGCCAGTGGTGTTTCTTCATATAAATTAAACCGAAATATTAATATGAAATAATCAAATATATACACGTACATATAACATTTTCACAGTGCTATACTGTTAATATAAACACCAGTTATAAAAAAATAAACATAAAAAAGCTTAAAAATATTGATTGTGTAGCAGCTGTGTTTCTAAAATTAAAGTTTATGACCAAAAATGCTAAAAAAATATTTTTTTCCTGTCTTCAGCTGAAATGTTCTTTTCTATATAATGACACAAATGACATTTTGGGAAAATTACTGTAATTTTTATTCTAAAATGTATTACTATGATATAATATATATATGTGTAATTAAAAGCCGATCATGCGTTTGGAGCAAAAATAATCAGATTCTGATTTATGTCCGCTCTCTCTGATGACGAGGGAAATATATTTTCTGTCCATCCAATGAAATCCCTCAATATCCCGTATCACGACGTAATAACATTGGTTGTGACATTTCATCTCAAAAGGTGAAGTTAATTTAGACACCTAAACAATAAAAACGCTTCACGCGTCCTTCGTCCGAAAGATGGGCTAATATACGCTGGGTTTTTTGTCGTGGGAAGGAAGCGAGCTCATTGAAACGGTTTGAATCTTAAGTAGCAGATTGCCGGGCTGTCCTCAGAAACACAGAAAGTCTCTCGAACGGTTTCTGACACCTCTCCTGTTAGCCCATCAGCGCTGCTAACGCTAACACAAGCATTCACAGGCACTGCGTGTATCACCACAGAACACATCCCTTCCATGAATTTCTTCCCTATCAGGATTAATTATGGCTACTAATGTTGGCTGCGTGCGAGAATGACTGTCATAAAAAGGAAATTTTACTGCCGCTCATAGTCATGTCCTCTTTGCACTCCTCTGTGTGGGATGATGACATTGACGCCATTCGTGGACACCCACCAAAATGGCTCTCCCACTGGCAAGGGCCGAGCCTGAGATTTCTGATTTGGTTTGCCAGTGCGACATGACAGATGAAAATGGTCTGGCTAAGAAAGCCTTAGTTTGAAAGCCTTAAGTTGACCCGAGTCTTTTCATCGTTCTCATCTGCCAAAAGGGATAATGCTGGTCTGAGGCAAACTTATGTTAATATTTGTGTTAATGAATGTTCGTGTGTTCGCCAACAAAGACAGGCACAATTACTATTGCCACAACAAAAACACGTTTTTTTCCAATCGACTTGTATTCGAAAATATTTTGAAAATAAAAATAATTATTATTAAAATAAGTGTTTTAAAAAGTCTAAAAATGTTTATGCAATCAACTCCAGCAAAAAAAAATACTTTAATAAAAATAAACATATAATAAAAATTATAAATCACACTTTATTTCATTGAACCATACTTTTTAAAAACACGCCAATAGCTAGACAACAGAACTTTTGAATATTATTATATTCAAATATATTATTATATCTATTAATTCATTAAAAAACATTAAAATGCAATTGACTGAATAAAAAGGAATGTAAAAAAGCAATACATTTGTTTTAAGAATAATTTAAACTGTTGCATTTATTACATGTTAATTGTTTTAATTAAAATATGTATAGTTTACCATAATGCTTTAATTATATTTATTTACTATTTAATTAATTGACATTTTCCCATTTAAGGCCATTTGATCTTTCTATTACGAGGAAAGATTTTGTTTGTAAAATGTCAGGTGGTATATCTAATAATTAAGGACCATCTTCATACATACTGTCCATATACCTTAAAGGTGCATATTAGTGCTCTAAATTGTACCTTTTGAAAATAGAAAAGCATCACCCCAGAGCTTTTTTACATTCTGACAATGGAAAAGATCTAGAAATGGGCCTTGAACATCCCCATCACACCCACAATCTTACATTCTCTTTTCAGCCACAAGGTTCAAGTAAAGCAGCATTCGAGGGTCTAAACGCATGCAAGGTTACAAGCTTCCAAGGCTCTCTTTGACGTATCTGCAGCAGATGAGGGCCGTCTGTGTGCCGCTCTCACCAGCCCACCCGTCTGACAAACGGCACCTCGCTGATCTGCGAGAGCTAGCGTCAGGGAGCCCTCGCGACTCGCTGAGACTCGGCCCCAGTCAAGACGTCAGAAACACCATCACCATCACCATCATTCACAGCCAGCTCAGCCCAGACTCGAACGGAACAGATGGAGGTTCACAGAACATAGAATGCATACATTTACCCGCCTGGGAAACATGCTGTACCCAAACGCACTTCGCATAGGAGACAGGAAAATCTCAAATTAGAGCTCATTAACGTCTCGATTGCTTTTCCTAGATAGAAGAGAGTTTAAACAGAGCAAACGGAGACTTTAGATGATGTTTCCTGCTTCACAGATTCATATTGCCATATCTATTAAATAAATAAATAAATCACCAATAACAAATGCAATTCTCACACATATTGACTTCACACTTAAGCTATGATGAGCAGGTTTTTGATGAATTATGAATTCATGAATTATGCATGTATGTTTGCATGTACAGTATGTAGTAGGGTCAAAGAAAAAAAAAAGATAAAAAAGTGATTTATGTACATGGAAAGCAATTAAATGTAAATAAAGTGTTTTCTTTTAAGGTTTCAAGTAAAGTTTCTGGGGAATAAAATGTCAAAAATTGGCTGAAATAATGTTACACTGTCGTTCAATGTAACATAATAATAAAATATACAAAAGAATAAGGAAGCATTGTTTTTTTAAATGAGTAGAAAAAAATCTTACTGACAATGGTGGTTAAACCCTTTTTCATTTTTTACCCATGTATTTATGTATGTATGGTTCTGGGACGCTGCTCATCACCATCTCCAAGGGGCAGTGCGCAGGCAGAGGACGGCGGTGGACCTACGTCAAAATAAAACACCTACTTACCATGTCAGAAGGTTTGGCTGTCAACATGAGACTGTGCATGCCCAGTATGAAACGAAGTCCCAGATTTGTTGGCCTCTTCACCATCTTGGAACATACAACCACTACGTTCCATTTATCACTACTCAAACCTCACCACGAACCCGTTCTTCTCTCCACAGAGCCTTGCCAGACGGAGGAGCACCCTCCTCTTGGTCAGTTTACAAGGTTGAGGTGATCCTGGAGTCCCGGCGCCACGGTGGTTAGCTTGAATACCTGGTAGACTGAGTGTGAAGGATACAGACCCGAGGAATGTTCTTGGGTTCCCAGGGATGACATACTGGACCCCAGACTTATGACTGAGTTTTATGCTGTTCATCCAGATCATCTAGCACCTCAAAGCAGAGCGTGCCGTGGAGGAAGGGGTGCTGTAACTTAATGGCCGGGCTCATCCACCACTCAATCACAACGATCACCATCCCTTGAATTCTGAGCATGCACACCTGAACCTGTCAACTCTTCCAATCACGCATAAAGTCACAAGTACAAAAGCACACACCTCAGCTACCTTCATTGTCCGGGTCTTGTACATACGAAGTGGACAATGCTCTGCAAACATACTAAACCTACCTGTGACACTTGCATCCTGTTATCCTAGCATCCTAAATGTGAACTGTTTTTAAGAAAAACCCATAAGATTTACAGTAACATTTTAAATTTACAGGTAAATTTACAGGAATTTCTTTAACTGATGTTCATATACCAACATATTAAAGTACTGAAATTTGTATTGTACCTATTGAAATGCGCTGATAACCACCAAAAGCAGGTGGTGATGAGAAAGTCATATAATGAACCAAAGCCCATAACAAGCTGCTTGTAAATAGCAACATACATAGATACATACATAGAAGGTGCTCAGAGTCATTCGCATAAACACTAAACACCATCATGGTCATTAAACTGAAAAATGCAATAATTAATTTAACAACATTAGATTAAAATCAATGTTTCTTCTTAGTTTTCTAAAGGGGAAAAAACTGAAAAGGGGAAAAATTGAAATTCAGGGAACGTCAATTTACGTTTTACGTTTTTTTTTCAGTTAAAATCATGGCCATTTTTTTTTACAGTGTGCGCTTCACCATCCCGTCCCTGAAAGATAAAGACTGCCATTACTTACCCGTATCAGCTCCAGACTTCCATTCTCCACCAACCACCTGTGTCCAGTCCATTGTGTTACTGTATGTATTTATTTTGTAGCATGAAGTCACAAATACTATAGTGATACGACTGCTTTGATATTATAATACCGTTAAAAATAAGAAAAGAAAAACAGTTCGGCATGGTCTTTTAATATAATTTCATAGGGAAAAAATAACAGATTTACTGCTTAGAATAATTATTTTTAATTGTTGTTGTTATATTTTGCCACTAAATTAAAAGTAAAATGATGAAAGGAAAAAAACATCTTAATGGTGTGTCTATTAAAATGTCGAATTGATTTTTAATAACAAGTAAAAGTTAATTGTTAAAATGTCATGTGGTGCAGTTTTTTTAGTTTCTTTTTTAAATCTTTTTTAAAGATTTCACGTAATTAAGGAAAATGTTGTTACTTTGAAACTTCTTCAAAACAATATGAATTATAGTTATAAAGTACAAAAAATGTGTAATAAAATAGATTTCAATATACCATATATTTGTTTTTCTTATGCTGTATGTCATTAGCCCCTGGTATGCCATGAAATAACAATTTTTAGGTAAATGAAATTAAATTGTTACTCCACATTTTGTAATTTTTACCATGTAATGCATTTCGCTGAAAACGTAAAACGCCAAAAAATATTAACAGACAGCAGGAGTAATATATTCTATCCTACTGAACCTAAATTACTTGAATTAACCTCAAGAGATGTGAGTTTACATCGCGCAGAAACAGTGAAGGAATATTGGAAGAAAAGAATAGAAGAAAATAAAAAGCAGGGGAAAAGGTTTGTAAGGCACGGAGAAAGAGAGAAAGGGAAAGAAGTAGGTAAGAGGATATAAATATCGGTGGTAATGATGTCACAATAGTGAGTGTTATCAGTACTAGTGCAGGTCCTCTGGTCGTAGGGTTTGTCCTTTTCTCTGTTCTAAAGACACCCGCTCTGCCCTCAGCGCTGATAAAAAGCCACAAATAATGCTGACACATGTGACCACACCCATGCTTACAGATATCTCTTTGTCCTGGACTTTCTGTTTTTCTGTTCGGGTAGCTCACTCCTCTTAGTGTGGATATTTAGAATGAAGAAATCATTCATTTGGAACATTAGTTTACGGCCAGTCTGTAATCACGATAAACAACTTATTAACCAACTAACTAGTTTTAGCATTTTGTGCTTCAATACAGAACTGGTCTGATTCGCAATCACAGCGATCATACATTGAGCGTTCTACAATGGCTTCAATCATAAAAACCAATCATGAAGACCTTTGTTCATCTTCAGAACGCAAATTAAGATGAAATCTGACGAAATCACATGGACTATTTTAACAATTTCCTTACCACGTTTCTGGGCCTCGGATTTCAGTTGCATTGCTGTCTATGGAGGGTCATAAAGTTTCTTTGGAGAATGTTCTTGATATATTCTTTCCATCACAAAAGGTTTATTTTTTTGAGCAATTGCAAGGTTTCTCTGGGGAAAGCGAAAGCTTGCACTGAAATATCATTTTTGCTCCCATCTCATAAAATGTCAAATCCAAGAATCAAAGAGATGTGCAGTGTATTATTCAAAATGGCATACATGTAAAATATTAGTATTTTTTTTACACGATACTGAACTGACTGGAAACACAGAGTTAAAGTTAAAGGTCCCGCTGTGGAGCATTACTATAGGTTAACCTCTTAATGTAGCATTTTTGGATTTATTACACCTATCTAGAGAGCGGCTAGTATTTAAACACGCAGCTAGCTGATGTTTGTTTTGCTTTATGCTGTATGTCTGTACACAATATCCTGTACGCATTAAGCCATCCATCATGGCCCAACAGCTCAGAGCCACAATCCCATTTTGGACCACCTGAGTGAAATAAACATGACATACGTGTCGCTTTCTGCACCACAGCCAGATAACGGATTAAGTGGGATTTACATAGACAAAAAAGAGCCATTACTTTACAGGTCTTTGAGAGGACATGCCTATTGATTGGCAACGTCAACCAGACATATAGGACTCCAAACAGCCGTGCTGCTTTCTGCATTTAGTCCTTGAATTTGTTGGTTGGGTCTCGTGTTGAGATTCTCATAATGCTTCCAACAAAAGCCTGAAGTCAATTATGTAGCTGTCTGAACACTTAGGTGCAGCCAGTAAGCCGCTCCATCGACAGAGCGACCGCTTTCCCTCATCTCGTGTTTCTCGGCTCTCTCTCATCCTTCTCGAAAGGTCTCAACAGATGCCTGAGGTCCATAAACTCTCTGCATTCTCCGAAGCATCTGGGATCTGCTTCTCTGTCAAGGCAAGTTACGGGACAATAACCTCAGCCACATTTCTCAGGGTAAAAATGTGTTTTTAAAAGCAGAGTTTGAATACATTCGGCACAAAACAGCAGAGAGCCAGGAATCAGCCTAGCGGCAAACACAAGCGTTCGTCTCCTCGCACTGTGAAAGGGTTACATCCGCATCTCGCGCTGAAAGAAAACGCTCAACATACACACGGAGAAGAACAAATCCTGTTGAGCCAAGCTGAGCTGAGATACCCTACATACTAGCAGCCCTTCCAGGCACAATTAGGATTTTACGGAAGGAAGAAATCCACATTCCTGCACACACAGAACACCATCCAGTTATTCTCTCCTTCCTTCTCCAGAGCTCGGGAATCTTTCCTCTCCCTCTTTCTTTCTTACTTGGGAATTTGCGCGAAACAGAGAAAGTCTTGGAAATCAAATTAAGAGCTCTTTTTTTGGCAGGGAAAGGGTGTCTGAGGGTTATCGAGAAAGGCGTACGTGTTCGTTCGCTCGCAATCGATTTCTTCACATCACAGTCGTGTGAAAAAGAAGCATCCGTTTTAGGTGATTGAGTTTTGCTGTACCGTTTCTAACAATACAGACCCAGTTTGAAGACTAGCGCTGAAG
This sequence comes from Puntigrus tetrazona, assembly GCF_018831695.1. NCBI lineage: Eukaryota > Metazoa > Chordata > Actinopteri > Cypriniformes > Cyprinidae > Puntigrus > Puntigrus tetrazona. The sequence goes on along the minus strand of NC_056706.1, from coordinate 21,555,603 downwards.
GCGAGGAAAGCAAACATATAACACTATAGTAGTTCTAGTACTTTGTTCTTGGTTTAGGGGCTTTCTTTAACACTTTTAGGTAAGCAAAATGCAAAATGAATGCCGGCTGATAATACCATCTCTACATGCTTCAAGGATAAGACACGTGACTTAATTTGGACTGCAAATGACCAAACCTTGAATTTTGTTCACATACCTTTGTTTTATTGCTTTGATTTAAAAATTTGCTGTGAAACAGTTGGCAAATTTACCAGCTTGTGCTGGCAAGTACATTTTTTGTGTAATGGCATCCTTTTTTATCAGTGAACTCCAGCATCATCTCTGATGTATCTAGAATACTTTTCTCCCTAGTAGCTATTTAATCATTGATTAGCCATTCGACATTGCAAAGATTTCACTTCATTAACTAGTTTAAGTCAACTTAAAATAATCTTCACATGCAACCATTAGCCTATAATACCAATACTGATCCTGGTCCTGAAATGAAGCGGTTTCCTGGTAGATGTGGTCGCACTTCTTGTCAAGTTGTGTGTGGGGTGGTCAACCCTAGCCCTGTCCCTGCGTTACGTGCGTTAAATATGAATCTGAAAAAATGTATCGCATACGTTAATGCACTAATATATATATCAAGCTTGCATCAGCTGACTCTCAGCTGATCCTTGTCTATATATATATATATATATATATATATATATATATATATATATATATATATATATATAAAGCATTTCTATAAAAGGATACAGCAGCTCAAGGATAAAAGGATACAGCAGCTCAGCCTCTTCAGCTTCATTTATTAGAGCTTGATTATTTATACAATGGCAAGAAAATTAACAATGGATTTGATGAGCTGAAGTCAGGCGCCGCTGAATTGGGGTAGAGTTAGCTGTCAACGCGTTGTTAATTTTTTCGACTTTTTTCTTTTTGTCTCTTGAAATATTGATACTAATGTACATAATTGCATTCCGTTCACTGGTAATCCTGATAATGTCACTTCCTGGAAAATGTCATTAGAGAATTGCCTTTTTTAGTTTTAGAAAGGCCTAACAGGATATAAAGCAACGATGGGGAAAAAGCACCAATCTGATTATTAATTAAAGCAATATTGCAAAATGTTATTTATAGATTATTATGATTGTAAAGAAACATTTGCAATAATTCTTCTGAAGTCAAAATCTGCAGAAAAGGCAGAGACTGGTTATTATTTTGTGGCCTGTTAGACATTTGAAGTTCTCCTTGACCTACAAACATCGAACACTGAGAATATTATCATCAACAACAATCGTGATGCAATACAACAAATGAATCACTAAAACAGTAACCGATGCAAAATGTACTTCATTATTATTACAAAACGCAGGTTTTCCAAGACTCTCTTGTTTTTAAGCTGGTGCTGAGCATGTGTCTGCTGTCCTTAAAAAACACAATGTACCAGATCATTAAAGAAAGCTGATCTAATTTAACTCACTGATTCATGTAACTGCAGAGAGAGCGAGAGAGAGACTGTGAGTGTCAGGAATCCTTTATTAAGTTCCAAGACGCAGTCATTAAGATTACAGTCGAACAGTGATTCACAAACATCATGTACTGTATTTTCTAAATATGCTAATCTATGGAGAATTATGGGTATTCTGCAACCAAGCCAAGTCCTCCAAACACACACACACACACACACACACACACAAACACACAGCTAAAGTGCAACAACATATTAAAGTAGTCGGTTAGGCGACAGTTGCTAAGTTGAAGCAACAGTTTGAGCAAAGTAGACACTGGAACGCTTACTGAGATTGACTCTGGCCTTTTAGCTGTCAGCACAAAAGGGCTGAGCCCTCACGAACATATTATTACTGTCGCTAAAGATTCCCTCAATGTACAGAAAAGGTTAACACCATCTCCACCATGAGAAATGACACAGCTTAACCGTGACCTGCAGTGAAACCACAAATGTGTTCGTCAAATCGATATATTCCTTACTTCCGATCGGCCAATACAGCATTCAGAGAGCGTAAACCAAATGCATCGTGCAGTATGGATCTTATAGAAGGGAAGCCGCACGTGCTCTATTGTGAATATATTCGCAGCTAAAATCCAGTGTCAATGTATGTATTTTTCCTCATGCATGATAAATATGAACAAAAGAAAAAAAAACCCAGAGCAACAGTTGGCAAACGTTTTAGAAGACAATGCAAAAAATAAATAAATCACCCAGCCGGATGAGGCAAATGCACATGGAAGTAAGTTGACTTATGCCCACTTGTGTTCTTTTCACAGACAAAATGTCCACATGGTGTTCCAAGTCCTGGTGTATTGTGGGGGAGAGAAGCGGTGAAAAACCTCAGTCACTTCAGGGTAATGCAAATGACTTTAATATGTTAAGAAGATTAAAGTGGATAAATGTCTAGATACATTTTTTTGAAAAGCCACATAAACCTCTAGTGTTTTTATTTTGCGAGGGGAGGGCTGGATATACGTGAGTCAGTTCAGCATGATCAACACAAAAACCCTTCCGAAACGCGACGCCATTGGCTGAAGGAAATTGGGCTTATTCGAGATTTTGCATTTTAAGCTTCTTGGATGTAAGACCGTCCCACTTCTTTCTTATTATTTTTAAACACCAACCCTTAGGACAACAAAAAGCCACCGGCAGACATAGGTCACAATCTGCTATCTCCACGCTCTCTCCCGAATTAGACTTGGTTGTCTTCTTCAGCTTTTGTCAAAGTGGTCTTAAAGATGGTGAGCTCTGAACTACTTTTTGCGGTTTTCCTGTGAAAGTAAGCAAGCGAGCGCACGTGGAGCCTGTCGAATAAAACATTAACTAACTAGCGTTTCTCGTGTTGTAGTTAACGAATCAAGTTTGTTTTATAGGTGAGCTTTCCTGCTGATGCAACGAACGCAACTTGTTTTTTGAGAAAGAAATCCGAACGCGAAATGACAACCGATTGAAGCAACTAGCCAAAGTTCTGTAGAACACTGCTTAAAAATGTACGGGTGCCGTGGCAAAAATATGTGAGTGTGAAAAATGAAAGAGAGAAATGGAACAAAATAACATAAAAGGATTAAGAAATGATTTGCATAACATTTCCGTTACTTCCAAAGCGCAGGATCAGAGACATGACAGGGACGTGATGACTGCTGAGTCTTATCGTCAACCACATTCTCTTCAAGGCACAAAGCTAGTCAAGATCAATCACAGTTAATTTCACAATTAAAGATATAACCATCAAGAGAATCTCTTCAGCTTGCTTCTGGGATCCAAAATCTGAAGCGTACGGACATGTTTATTTCATTCACATTCCCTTCGCTTTTCTTATGATACTGAGAATTGTCGCTGTCCCAACCACCCTGGAAAAATGAACAAGAGGTGATATCACGACGATCTGAAACATAAGTGAGTTATGTTCAAGTGTGATATGTGCCGGGCGCTTACTAGTATGCTTACTTGCTCTGATCAAAAAGACAATATCTAACCAGCTGGGTTGCTGCCAATGAAAATCAGATTCAGCTCGTAATGACCAGAAAACAACATCAACATCAACAACAACATGCCCAGTAGGTACTAAAGAAACTGAAGAACAAGAGAAAATATGTAGAAAAAGAAAGAGAGTAAATTGTAACCCTGAGTAAGGACATGAGAGAAGGAAAGAAGAAGGAGGAAACTGGAATGGAGATGAAGTGGAAAGGAAGAAAGAAATTGGAAAACGGAAAAGAAACGAATGAGGAAAGAGGAAGGAAGGAAGTAGGAAAAAAAGTAAGTGGAAAGCAAGATAGGAATTGGAAGAAGGGGAAAGAAAGGAATTAAAGAGGTAGAAGGAAGGTGGAAAAGAAGGACTTTTGGAATGACTCAGTGGAATGAAGTAGGAAGGAAGAAGGATGGAAGAAAAGGAATGGAAGTACAGACGAAAAAAATGCAGTTGGAAGAAACAGCAAAAGTAGGAATGAAAAAGTAGAAAGGAAGGAATGAAGAAAATGAAATGGAAGTAAGAAAGAAAGAATGTTCAAAAAAAGAACAGCATGGAAAAGAAGAAAGGGACAAAAAAGCTCCACTGAGACTTTTTCTTGTAAGAATATTGTGTCTTCTGCACTTTAAGTCTAATTAACTCGAATTAATTAGCTTTTAATTCATTTTAAAGTAAACATTTCCTAAACACTCTGATCTTATTACTGATGAGAACGATCGCCGTTTCCAAAAAACCCGCATCATGCCTCGTTTCTCCACTTCTCTCCACTCCAGTTTCGCCGAGCAAAATGGACACGCGACACAAATCAAGTTTCTCAAGTTGCGAAAGTTCGGCGCGAAGTTTGCGAGCGACTTCCGTATGAATGCAGTCTCACAGAAAAGAAGATTACACGCGGCTCATTAAATACGCACTGTCCCTTCTCTCTCACAGTTCCCACAGAAGCACGGATCTGCCAAGCCTCTCTTGTTCTCTGGTGTTTATCTGTGGAAACAATATCTCTGCCAAGAGAAAAGGGGGGACGGCGGGAAGACAGGGAAAGTTTGTGAAAGGCCCCCGGGGCTCTTTCAGGACCAGGTGAATCAGTGGGCCGGGACAGACACGCAGGGAGGGGGTGGCAGGGAAGAATTACGGGCCAATCTTCAGAAACACATGCATTTAATTCCTGTAAAATGAATGCAAATCCTAAACTTTGTAAAACTCTTACAGGAGTTCTCGAGGGGAAAAGAAGTTTGCGAAGAGCTCAGAAGTTCTGAACTCGATCATTAAACAAGCGAACAGCGGGAATAGCACGCGTCGTCCGGCACGCTAATGCGGGTGCGAACTGGGCTCACGTCATTTCCCGATCCGTCTTCCTCGCACCATTTCCTGTCCTCTCTAAGTGACAAGAAGGCCCCCGAATCCCAAAAAAAGCAACGTGACTTCAACCTTTTGTAACGGCGCGGCATGCGGGGCATCAAATGCACTGTAACGGCGTGTCACAGTCTTTGCACTTAAGCGAACGAGACACCCACTCAAACAGACACCCGGCAACATCAGCCTGCAACAATATCAGCTCACAATTCACATTAGAGATGGCATTACATATTTGTGACAGGCTTGCCTTTACACGCAGAACTCCTCAAATGGGATTGGGCAGATCCCTCTAAACAGCTTGCAGCCGAGTGACATTTTGTCCCCATTTCAGCAACGGTTCTGCCAGATATGATCCACCATCTAGTTAACGCAAGTGTTAGGCTAATTACTTTAGCTGCTTGAGCCTGGCCTCCGATGCTCCGTGCAGCATCAATTCTCCGGCAAACGCTCGGCGGTTTCCAGGCTCCGTATAAATAGAAATTTAATTTCTGTATGTTTATCCTGGCATCCTCTGCGGCAAAGGCATATTCCCGAGCCTGATGGATTATTGCATCTTTGAACTTTAAAATATCTGTCAATGTAGGGAAAAGGCACAAAGTAGAATCTCGACTTTAATGAGATTTGTAAGTGACAAACGAGAGATTAATGGTGTAAGTCGATGTAATTCCATCTTTCCGAATGCGTCTCCCATACCTTCTCGTCTGGCTGCTCTCTGTTTGTCTTTTCTCTCTGCTGAGGTCTAGGTGCGACGTAAAGAGGGTTTTTAAATGAAGGTGAAGCCGCGTGCCGTTATGAAGGATCTTAATAAAGATGCATTGTTTAAATGAGATGAGTGCGCCAGCCATTTGAAAGCTGACGGAAAAACCGAAAGATAAATAACTAGAACAATCAGGGGGCTAATAAATACAGTAAAATAAAAATACAGCTGGAGGTGTGACTTGTAAAAAACGTACTTTTTTTTTGAGGCAAGTGGAAGCAATCGATTTATTTTAGCTATATTTAAATAAATTGATTTAGTTGAAATACTGTGTACTAAATGCGTTTATTTAAATGTAGCTAAAATAAATTGTTTGCAATGAAATGTATTTTTTAATATATATAATGTTTTTGAAAGACGTATTATGTTCATCATGGCTACATTTAGTTGACCAAATATATTATTAGAAATTAAATATTATATTTTAATGGACGTTTTAATGGAAACAATAGCATCTGACCAAGTCGCATAATTAACCACAACATCGTCACTAACGTGATTAGTAAACCATGTAGCGCTTTAAAATTAATAAAATGTATGCATCATATCTTAAATTGATCATAATCCTGCAACCACGTGTATTCAACGTTTACAGATTTTAAAGGAGTCAAAAAAAAAAATGGAGCAAGACAGAAACATAATGAAATAGAATTCAAGTACATGCAGAAGGCCAAAGCCGCAAAGATGCAGCTGTATAACATCTATGAGGTCTAAGTTCACAAGCTCCTGGGGCCTCGCAGGAGTTCGCATCTCAGCGCTGACCCTTCAGCAGCTCGCTATAGAATCTGTACGTTCGTGACGTATCAGTCTGAGAGCTGTGCACATCCCTTATACAACATGTAAATCATCCGAGTGTGTGGAAACGAGGATTATGTGGCTTATTGCCTCTCTTAGCGTTCAACTAAATATTCATATCAATCCTTCGCCTCTAGTAAAGAGTAGCAGCAGATGTTGGCAGTGTCAGATCCCCGGTGTGATTCATAGGCATTGTGTAAGAGCGCCTGATGATGACTGTATAAATGAGGTCCGGTGTCAAAGTAATACGCTTGTTATCATGACAAACAGATCCACTGGGGAGAAAGAGAGGAACCTGGTGGAACCTGGCCGAGACGCCCACCTGGTTATGGCAGACTTACTATTAAACAGACAACGGTGACCTTCTTTCATTCATGGAGTGGATCTCATCTAGTGGCGGGGTTTGGCAAAATCGGGAATTTGAGAGCTGGCTCCATTCCAGTGAATGGCAATTGGGGTTTCACAGAATTGGCCACGCCCAGAAATGCAAGATTTTTGAGGGGGAAAAAAAATGAAAACAGAGGCGGAAATCACACGTTCATACAGGGCTAATATTAATTTGTAGAACCCGACACTTTCTGCGGATCGTGGGCAAAATCCCATGATGATTGTAGAACAGTAAGTTACCGAAAATGCCTCCATGAAGTGAAAATGTTGATCGCTGCCATTTATTTGACTTAGTTTATTCTAAATATAATACTTTTAATTAATGTTCTAAATTAATATTCTAAATGTATAATAATAGTAATAATAATTAATTATTGCTTTTAATAAAAGCACATTTTTTGCTGCTTAGTTCATTTAAAACAACTTCTTTAAAAATAATACAATAAAAGTATATAATATAACAAAATAATATTAAAAGACAGCTTCTTAAGTGGTCCATTTAAAACTACATTTCAATCTTGTTTCAGTCAGTTTCAATCTTGTATGTCTGCTTCATATTAACCTGCTTCATTAGACAATTAAGGAGATGTTTATTGAGTGTTTATTGTTTAATTAAAATGTATTAAATATAATAATGTGTACTAAATGTTACTTTTACATTTACCATTACCATTACATTTTGTGCATTTAAAAAAAAAAAATTATATATTTTTTTTCTCCTTGTAGGCATTACATTTCAATACACACACACACACACACACACACACACACACACACACACACACACACACACACACACACACACACAAAGCCTTATAAAAAGTTTTTTGGAGTGTATATATTTGAGTGCTTTCAACTGGTAATATATTTAAACATTCAAATCATTGCTTTATTTTTAAATGTGCAACTGGGCTACTTTTTCTTTGTTCCATTCAGCTAACAGCTCTAGTGAGCACCTGCCTAAACGTGATTCATGCCGAAAATGCGACGTATCACTAAAAACTACACTTACAGCAGTTATAAGAACGTCTATGAATTATCTCCGGCCCTTCCTCTTGAAGACAGACGAATTAAAGCGCTTCGCCCACTGCGAGTATAAAAAGCAAACTCCAAACCCCCTCTCTTCCTCCATCTTTCAAGAGGCCCAACAGCGAAAGACCTTTCAGGAATCCTGCATGGGTGGACGAGTGGGTTTTCCCTGGGAAAGACACTCAGGGTCTTCCGGAAAGGAACCCCACCTTCGGATGTCGGATAGCACGCCGCTCCGGCGCGCTGGTGCCAAGGCTAGCGTGGGTGAGTGGGCAGCGCTGCGCTGAGACGACTAGCAGCCGTGGGCACTGCCAGGCTTAGCGATGAAGATGCCGCCCCTGTCGTCATTACAGGCAGCTAACAGAAAAGAACAGAGAGCTTCGCCGAAATAAGCCAAAAAAAGCAGGAAGTAGGGAGGGATGGTTCACATTGAAATCCTCTCTCGACGCCCCCACGCACGGTTTTAAGCACAGCGTACAAAATCACTCTCACAGAGAGAGCGGGAGAAAAAGAGATATTAGCGGCGCAGTAAGCTAGCTCAGGAGATCACATCCAGGCGCTTTCTAATCACTGTAATGGTTTAGAAACCTCATGCTCATCTCTCTTAAGCACCGAATAAAACAGTAGAAGTCCCCATATGAACCACAGGCGCTGCTTTCCTATGCCAAAGAGACTTTCGACAGCTGCGGGGGGCGACAGCCTAAAAAGTTAACGTGATTTTTTGAGGAATAAGTCACGTCCTAGAATACCACCCGATAAGAGCTCGAGGACATGGGATGGAGTTGAGAAGTTCTGAAATACGAAACACGAAATACTTCTCGATCAGCAAATAGCGCGTGCCAGATCGCACCTTCATCCAGAATAGCAGATTATGCAGACGTTTAAATAAGCATCTACACTCCAGATATCTGTAAGAACATGCAGCACGCCGGAGATCGCAGGCTGCTCTCTGCCAGACGCAGCCTCACAGATGCTTTTAAAGTAAGAACGCGTGATAAATCAATGACCTTATAAGTAATATTAGTCGATACCGGAAAAGCATCGGGGATTATTTACAACCCAAATATATATAACAGGTAACACACACTCTTTACTCGCGTCGATGGTTCCCGTAAAGAATCTTTAACATCCGTGGACATCAATGCATGAAAAGTTCTTCATAGTGGAAAACGTTCAAAAACTGCTCACTGAAAGCCTCTTTGGGAACCCAATATGGTTTTTCCCAAATGGAAGCTCTATTTTGGAACTTTTTTCTTATTTGCAAACGATACGCAGTTTTTTAAGAGAGTATGAACCTGATGCATCTAGAGTAAGAACGCATGATTAATTAGTCGCCGCTGGAATAGCATCTGGGAATATATATAGGTAAAGACTCATTAATGTTCCATGAAGAACCTTTAACATCCGTGGAAACATTCCATTACACCAAATGTTCTTTATAATGGAAAATGTTTCCACTATTAGTCGATCCTGGAAGAGCAATATATATTATATATAACTGGTAACACACTTTTTAAAAGTAAAGGCTTTTGGTAACATTTTAGAACAGGTAACACTTGTTGACTATGGCTTTGGCCCCTCAATAAATTCTTCATTTGCTGCTTATTAATAGTTAGTAAGGTATTTGTTAAGTGTAGGAATTGGGGAGGATTAGGGATGTAGAATAAGACGTTATTATCTGCTTGATTAGCACTAATAAATCACACTGACGGTTTCATGAAGAATTGTTTAAATCCGTGAAAAACGTATTACATGAAAAGTTCTTAATAGTGGAAAAAGTTTCCATTATGTTTTTTTTTCAAAAAAACCTTTTTGAGAGAGTATGAACTCTTAAAGAACACTTCATACCTGTACATTAAACATCAGATATATTTTGTTATTTCATCAAGGTATTTCTTGCTCAGTTAAAAGGAATAAATTGTCTCTGGAGTCTGGATAAGCCATTAAAAAACATTTTCTTCAAACCCTGTTTAAATGTAAAATAAATAGTGGGGGCTTTATTGTGAACATTAATTTTGTAAATCTGCATAATATATGATACCGGCGCTGGTTATCAATCAAAGCCAAAAAAACTATTAAATAGCAATTTATTTATTTATTAATTTTATTATTTTATTTTTATTAAGTTTATGTATTTATAAAATTACCAAGATTTCAAATGATACTAATGTGTGTATATATATATATTTATTTATTTATTTATTTATTTATTTATTTTTCTCAACCATTCAAAAGTGTTTTACGCAGTTTCTACTGAAAGAAACTTCTTTTCTTTTTCTTTTTTTTTTTAGATGTTTTGTCATCTGAACATTTAGTATGTTGTTAAACAACAACGCAACCCACTGAACACAGCGTACTTCTATCCCTCACAGACACGTCTTCATAGATAAGAAACCATTCCGCGATGTACATGAATTGAGGATATTTGTGGGTCTGGAAAATGGCACAAGCGTTACAACACAAGTGTTGGTACACAGAATGCTGCCAATAGTCTGTTCTCCAAACTGAGAACATGTGGTATCATTACAAGAGAAACCAAAGAATATTCCATACATAATAAACACCATTTATACAAGACCGTTTATGAAATCCGATTCTTTTTTGTGTGTGTGTGTGTGTGTGAGAGTAAGTTCATGACATCACCAATGCTTAATTTTGTTACTAGCGCCCGTTGAACTAGTCGTAATAAGGTCGGTTTTACCAGGATATATGGTTCACTTAAAATGCAATATCCTGTCATCGTTCATGTCGTTCAGCTTTGAAACCCTATAAAGGTTTAATGAGACTTCAGAGATTCCTGTCCCTCCAATGACAGTCCAATCCACCAAAACTTATATTTCAAAAAGTTCATAAAGCTACTGTAATCCAGTTTCAGAAATGCACGGTTTAAACCAACTCTTCTGAAGAGATATGATTTTCTTTTACATTCTCATTTTTAAAGCATCATGTTATGGACATTCAACGGAGAGGCAAAAATCACTTAAACGTATTAACTAACATGAACGGACTACATTTATTACAGCATTTATCCATCTTTGCTAATGCCGGTTCATAAAAATACAATCGTTCACTGTTGGTTCAAGCGCATTGACTAATGTTAACAAATACAAGGTGATTTAGAAATGCTCAAATTAGCATTAGCTAACACTAATAAAAGCATTGCTCAGTTAATATGAACTAATGTTGTTAATTAACGTTAACTAATACACCTCAATATAAAGTGTTACCAAAATATCTTCCTTTGTGTCAAAAGTGACACGTGATTTAGTAAATAACGACAGAATTTCCATCCCTTTACCGAAACCAGCGTCTAACGTTATTTCACGACCTGATTCACGATAGCCGTTTTAATGTAACAGGTACGCTAGTTCACGTTGCCAATTTTAAGAAAAACAAGATGCGCCGAAACCGTCCAAGTTCGTCAGCCATTGCTGTAAACAAACTATTTTTGACACGACACCCAAAAAGCGCCAGACAAAGATGCAATTATCTCCGTAATGGCCTGAGATGAAAATAATTTGGATGACGAGTGCCGTCAACTTGATAGCGGCAGAGGTAGACGTAAACAGCGCCGCGACAAACCAAAGGCCGTTATCCGCACCGTGTGCAAATGCTACGCCATTCGCTCGTTACTTTGATGAAAGCGTCACGGCTTTAGGAGGCATCTGGGCGGCGGCGGCTCTGAAGCGTTATAGCTCTTCGAGTGAAAATCGAGTTCAAGTCAAGCTGAGGGTTGAGTCGTTACTTCGAGGGGCCGACGGAGGGAAATCTGTTGTTTGGCGTGACCCTTTGCTTTTGTTTTGGGTAATGAAAGCCCATCGAGAGGCGGACGTGCTGGACCGCTGCCCATTTCGCTCTGTTTCAATTACCCAGCGTGCCTTCAGCGGGGTAATGAGGTGGGTGTCGCCGCGGGGGTAAAGCGACAACCGGTGACCGCTGCGTCGCCACTTGGCCTCTCATTTCCGTGGTGATGAAGTGTCGATTGGCAGGGTCAAGGGGGCGGGGGAGAGGGGCCGACCGCGGAACGAGCCCCGACACGTACGCTCGCCGAAAAAGCCTGCTCGTATTCGCGCCGCAGACCTCCAGCTGCCATATGTTTTTATCAGAGCCAGAGCCACAAAAGGGGGGGGGGGGAAATTACGTTTGAAAGGCCGGTAAATAAAGTTGGTATTGATTTGATCTCATGTGTAATCCGTTTTGCTGTCTGACACCAAGTCCAGCAATAAAAGAGAATCATGTAGGACAGCATAATAGATAATACGACCATACATCAATTGGGGTTTGGGAGACGTGAGGACGATAGATCATCTTCCAGCCGGACTGCTTAGCTATGGAATTTATAAACTAGCTCCTAAAATTGAAGTGGCTTTCCAATTTACTGATACGCCGTGGTACTATGCTGCTTTTCTCCGCCACGGCTGATTCTATTTCAAGTTTACCGCAACGATTCGCACAGCGCCGCCGCTCTAAACTCAAATACACCAATCTAGCGAGACGGACAAAGTTTGTCATATACAGCAGCTGTCCGGCAGCGCTTCACTCATATTGATGGCCTCTTTGTCTCTTACTACCGTATACCTCAAATGGTTGCCTTTAAGTATGTTTAAATTGCAAAAGGAGGAATTTGGAACTACTACATTACTACTCCATTAGTTTAATTAAATATGATATATATATATATATATATATATATATATATATATATATATATATATATATAACAGATAATAAATAAATTCTAAATATATATTTTTATACAAATATATACATTCCTTATAATTATAAGTACTGCATCAGATTAATGTTATACATATGGAATTATAAGGTTTTATCTGCAGTTCTTTTTGCATTCCATAGACTTCTGTGTATATATATATATATATATATATATATATATATATATATATATATATTTAATTTAATTATAATTTTTTTATTATTATTATTATTTTATTTTTTCTGATTTACACAGCTTACAATTGAAACATAAATAAATATGTTATCCCAGAATATGGGAACAACTAAAAATTATATACACATATATGCGTGTGTGTGTTTTACATGGAACCACTGTAGCGCTGATATACAGACTTTAATTAATTTAAAAAAGAAACCTCTGATCACCTGCAATAACTTAGCCACGGCTGAAGACAAACTTTGAGGTATCAAAACGTATCACTTAAGATTAGTAAAGACATCCATGACATTTCTGTGTCACGGTCAAAAAGTGTCTGTAAAGGGTATCCATTTCAGAGCGCATACGCCTTGGTTACGGAACACCTGCGCCATCTTCTGGAGACATAATATAACACCAACAGAGCAGAATAACACAGTTCAAAATATGACTCCAAATGAAGGTAAAACCCATCTAATTAGCAGTAGAGACCTTCCGGTTTTGACTTAAACGTGATACACTGTGGACACACTGAGCCAGCCTCAAACACACAGATCAGTGGCTAAACCTGACACTTCTCAGGAAATCAACCTAAACGTGGCTTCCTTACAGTTGTGGATGCATGTCAAACCGCAGTGGGAGGACGTATTATAACGTCTGAAAATAACACACACTCCACCAAGTTTATGACGCATTCTAGGCCGGCAGAGGACCTTTATAAAGGCTAAAGCACTTAAGGCTAGTTGATAGCACGAGGTCAGCAGAGGTTACGGAGCGAATTTCTCTTACCTCATCGGCACCTGGCAGCTGTATCTGAGGTGGTCCCCAGTCCTTACTGATCTTCTCTCTGAACATCTGAGGGACGATCATGCATTTGTCAACAACCAGGTGAGGGTAAATCACCTTTAATTGTCCCCTAAACAGCAAAAATGAAGGCACGAATAAGCAAAACCTGCCTAGCACGCCGCCATTATTCAATGAACAGTTCTGGTTTCCTATGACAGGTCATGAAAAACTAATATAAGCCCATGTCTGCATTGAAAGTTGAACTAGTGAGTAAGTTGTTAGATTTGTAAGGCATGCTGTGTGGGTTTTGAGTGGGACCGGCTGCTTAAGCATCCATGACTCAGTGCTCTGAGGGAGTCCTACACATCCCACACCGGCCTACAAGCCAGACTTCTGAAATCAGTTCATTTAAGGAAATATGGTTTGGAAATTAACCCCAGCCTAAAACTCCTAAAGGAACGGCAAAAGACTATTTGTATCGGATCCCTACTGGAGTGTATTTTAATGAATTGATCTCAGCAGGATGAGATAACCTACTTAAGACATTAGAAGGAGTTTACTTCACTTGTTTTATTCATTGATATTAAGTCAATCGTTCGATTCATTTCATACAGTATTTTAAGCAAACATTCAGGGTTTTTCTTATGATATCAAGTTAACTTTTTTTTTACGGTTACACCTATTAGTTACTTATTAGCATACATGTTACTAGAATATTAGCCATTTATTAGTGCTAATTAAGCACATACAATATACATATACATATAATATACACATACAATATACATGACCTTATTCTATATCCCTAATTCTACCCAATACCTAAACTTAACAAATACCTTAACAATAACTAATTTATTAAGGGATATATAGTAGTTACCTATCCTAAAGTGTTACCTTAACTAATTTTTTACTACATCCACTATGCTATTATTTCACAAAGAATCCATAGTTTACAGCACGTATATTTTTCAATGCAATTTTTTTTTTTTCATTTTCCATGTATGTAATTATAGTACACATGCACATAAAAACAATGCTTAACAACGCTCCTAGAATTCTATATAGCCGGTAAATAGCAGCTGTCAGATGCTTTTATCTATAGCAATTTAGTGTAATTAAAATAGTGACAGCCATATGTCTTTGCACACATTCACTGAGCTCAACGAGAGAAGCGTTTAGACAGATTTAGCTGATTTCTGAACACAAATGTTTCCAACGTAAACTTAAAGTCAATGTAAGATTATGGATATAACTTACGGATGTAGGCTAATTTATATTGGCTAAAATAATAACGTTATAGAAAAAAATGCCGGTGTAGCAGGCATTGAAACAGTTATAGTTAAGTCTAAGGAAAAGACTGAGTATCTAAGCAGACCAATTAAACCAATAAACAATCTGGCCTTGCTCTAGTAACAAGTACACATACCCTACAGATCTATATAATCAAATACGACAGTGGTCATACTAAACTTCTCGCATTATGAAGTCTTACTTGCAGAACTGAGCATCTTCTGAAGACAGGAGCTCATCACAGGTGGATGTGGTCATGTGACATCCAGGGACGACGCACAAAATAAACAGGGTGGAAAACAAACGCATTTCCACCGAGCCTTCAACAGAGACAGAGAAATATGGGGGAGAGTAAATCATTACGTTTGTGCGTCAAAAATAAAACACACTGCAAGTGCAAAGGCATCATGCTTGAAGAGATCTAGGCAACGCTTCATTTCGATGGTCTCTGTTAAGCTTTCTGTTTAACTAAATGAACACTCATTAGAGTATTAATATACTGAATATGCCCTAACCCTATCAGTCTACCAACACTCCAGTGAGAGTTAATAGATATGTATGTGCAACCTTACTTATAGTCAACGGAATATGTTAGGAATATCAAAATAAAGTCACACCGAGATCTAGAACTGAACTATATCACAATTTTTGATAACGTTCATCATTTCTGTATCATTTACTGTACCTGAAAATCTCGAAAAACCCTTGATATTCGCAGCTGACGCTGAGCTAGCCCTTTAAACAGTCTTTGGCTGTCGACTAAAATAGTAAGCTAATAATATTACGCGACAAAGTTAAATCGAGAAACACATTAGAACCCGCCCCCTCTTCGCTGCGATTGGCTTAAGCTGCTATCAGCAGACATCTTATTGGTCTATAGATGCGTCAATTAATTTAAGTTTGTTGTCGGTGTAACGTGTGACAAGTATTTAATTTTTTTTTTTTTTTTTTTTTTTTTTTTGCTGCAGGTACTAGTGTCACATGACAACAGGTAGTTCTTCCTGTAATAATCTGCAGTGTCTCATAAATAAAGATGAACATGTATTTCATACCATATAAATAATTACGTCTAACGCAATTCTAGTCAAAACGATTATAAGAAGCTGCAGCATATCCAACACATATCCGCATACCTGGGAAAAAACTTGATTCTGTGGAAGAACAGGGATGTTGGTCTTCTGAGGTTTGAATTGTAGTTACTGCATTACTTTAGTAAAACCACATATGATGTTTTTTTTTCTCACACAGACACCTGCTTATCTCTCAGCATGTGAAAACGTCTTTTAGTTTCAAAACAGACTGATTTGCGGCACAGCGCGAGATTGCAAGCATCATTACAGTGTTAACCGACGGACACTGGACATGTACCTGAAACAGAAAACTAGTAGATACAGTAATATTCCTTCATCACGTGGAAAACAACACATCTCCGCATGAGAAGCGTTTATTAGACGGGAAGGGCGTGGTCTCAAAATGAAAGACGCAACATAACGCCAGCAGGGATCACTCATACTTCATTAAATAAATAACAGACATTTCATTTTGACGAAATACACACGGTACAGTTATATGCTGTATCACTGATTGTTTATGTGACTTTGGTGATACACAGAACTGTTGGGTGAAGGGTCGCAGCCATGCTGTATTGTGAATAAAACACAGCTCCTGACCAATCAGAATCCAGGAAGGGAAGTAACCGTTTTATAAATGTGATTATATAACTTCCATTTTATGGATTATGGTGGAACCAACAGCAAACAGACGCCGACTCCAGCAATAAGGCATCTAGTGATAGCGGTGCGAACCAAGGGCGGTGAAGGGAAGACGGGTTCTATGCAAAAACCACAAATACAAAATGCAAACTGCCAGTTTGTGTTTATTAAACACTATTTACACATTTCAGAACACATGCTGCAGGTTTCCTGAAAATACAAACTCCCCCTCCCCGATACCAGCTCATGGAAATGGCGCCTGTTTCCCATACAAACGGTCAACATCGGGCTTCTAGATGCTGAGAGAACATTCAAGTTTTGCTTTCAGTCATTTGATTTCAAGGCTTCCATGGCTTCTTTGCTGCACTGGCCCTACATTATTGTAATTGTGCAGCAAAAACAACGTCTTGTGGTGCTGCTGACTCTCCGTTTGGTTTGTGCTTCTTTGCGGTGGTGGCACTAGGACCTAGAGCTCATTCAAATGGGCTCCTATAGGATTTAAAAGCAATTACTTATTTCAATTATATCCTTACATATGGTATATTCTTCCGCTTTAACCCCTGATTAAGTGTCTTATCTGATAGTGAAATAAAGTAGTAGACATGCTTCAGTGGCTGAAACTGCTCGGAAGTGCACGGTTACTTTGGAGGACGTTGTGTGCAGTGTATTGTTCTGCACAGTGCACAGCTTTCGTTTTTTTTGTTTTCCCCGTTTATATAGCAGACTAAAACCTTAGCCTATCTGCACACAGCATGTCAAGGTAGTCAAATGCGTGCAACCTAAGCGATCGTTTTTCTTTTCGTAACAAATATTTTTTAGCATACCGTTCCACGTTGTCCATCCGTATCATAACGGGACAGATTGCCGCACTTATTCAAGGAGACTGGATTCAACAATCTACATCATTTTAGCGATGAAAGGCAATGTATGATAACACATTCGCATAACACAGAGATAATACCATGGAAACCACATGTTTACAATGGGCTAGAGTAGAGGAATAACCATCGAACAAACAATATGACACAGATTTGACACGATATGCACCTGTTTGTTGTGTAACACATATAATACATAAAGGATTCATTACATTTCAGATACAAACAGTGGACACCAGCAACGTTTCTGCTTGTGTACTTTACATTAAGGCATGGGGTATCTTCTCTGCAGCAACAGATTGGGAACACCATGTTCTGAGTAACTCTCTTCTATCCGACGTACAACCACGCGATTAGTTTGACTTATTTTGCTCACAGAGAGTTTCTACAATCTGTATTAGGTGAATCTTGGCTCATTAAAAACTCATGAGAAAGAAAAATGACAAATAGGATCTCTTTAATAATGCATTTGTTTCTCCAAGACAGCAATAAGACTGAACGCCGACCGTTGCGAAAACGAAAACGAACACGGCTGGACATCTTCTCATCAGTTTTTTTTCATCAGATTTGGAGACATTTAGCATCACATCACTTGCTCGCCAATGGATGCTCTGCAGTAAATGGGTGCCGTCAGAATGAGAAACAATAATCCAGGAAAAAAGAAAAACAAATCCGTCATCGAGAGTTTAAACCACTGTTATAAGCAGTCTATCCATAGTATTAATTTCTCCAGTAAAAAAGTAATCTCGTCTGGATCAGGAGAGAAATATGCACAGATCGAGTTCAATGTGGGTGGATTCTGATATGAGAGGATAACAGGAGATGGACGTTTTGACTGTAGGAAACATTGTTATGGATTATGGGTGCACATTTTTGCCAGAAACGATGGTTTAGTGTTAAAATGCATTATTGATGGGTTTGTTTCTTAAAAACACACAGCCTTTGACTTCACAAAACATTAAAGTGCACCTATTATGGAATTTTGAAAATGTCTCTAAAAAGAAATCAAAACAAAAGACATCAATGCATGCCAACCTGTTATTGGGGACTCCCAAAACCAAAATATGAACCTTTCATAACCCATAATAGACAGACTGGATTGGTGATTACTGTGATATTTTTATCAGCCGTTTGGACTCTCATTCTGACGGCACCCATTCGCTTCAAAGGATCCATTGCGAGCATGTGATATAATTGTAAATCTCGCCAAATCAGTTCTGATGAAGAAACAATCACTTCTAAATCGTGGATGGCTTGAAGGGTAGTAAATCATCAGCACATTTTAGCACATATTTAGCGTGTTATCTACCGTCTCATTTGTATCCATTTTAATTACTGCTAGGAGAAACGTCTGAGACGGAACAGGAATTCTTTCAATTCTGAAAGAGCAACATCTTAGTTATAAATTCCGGGAAAATCCAAATGCGTTGAAGGTACAGTCAAAATGCAGCACATGATACCTGTCATATTTTGATACATTCATATCATCACTCCTATTTTGCTTTACATAGTAGTGCTACGCAATTGTAAATGTTCTATGACGGGAGCTAAAAACTAAAAAGTAGAACACTTTCAGTATGTGTGATATGATAACAGGCTGATGCAACCGTCTGTGAAATATACACCAACCAAGCATTCATTGTGTTTTACAGGATTGTTGTTAGAACGCGATCAATCCCTAAGATCATCCATTTCCAAATTACCTTCAAATTTCTTGTAGCACTTTACTCTTTAGGATGAAACCTCATCGCACTTCATCTTTACGTTAATGACAAGAATCAGCAAATGTTCCTGAGTGCTATTACAAATGCTTAGTAAGATACGCAAAAATCATCACTCGTCCCTCTGAAAGATTAACAGTCCATGGTGTATTTTCTAACGGAAGGAACTCGGTCTGTATTGTTCTAGATCTACGTTTTAAAGCTCTAAATGAAACGATATTCCTCAACGTTCCCTTGCTGCCAGCAACAACAGCCTTGCACATGCAGGTCAGCTCTTAATCTGATTTATTAAAGCAGAAAAAAAACATTCTCTGATATTAATTAGTTTACAACTGGCGGAAAATGCATAGCGGACTGCTTTTTACTCTCCATAGGGCGATTTATATTATGCCTTTTATAAGTCTAAAGGTCAATCTGGTACTATTAAAAACTACTGTATTTCCTTATAATAAGCCATTCTATATTTAAGGTGCTGTTCGCTTCTATAACTATCGCATGTGCTAGATCAGAAACATTCAAATCGCAAAGGGTTTATAAGAACCATGCTTGTGAGGTTTCCTCTCCTGTACGGCGAGGTAATGCACCTTAAATAGTTACGTAAAACTGTTAAACTTCCTCGCATCGGTAAATTTTCTATCGCATTTCTTTATAGTATTAGAATAGTCGTGTAAATACCTTTTCCTAAGTTACTACTAGTTATTTTAATACTTTAAAGATCCTAAAGTGCCCCTCGGGAATGGGATGCTGAAACATGGCAGGCGTAGGAAACACTCTACAACTACTTAAATGTAGCATGCTGCGATGCATCATGGGATTGTCACAGGCCTGCCCGTGAGACTCATCCGAAAGCTATCTGGGAACATTTAAAATTGTGTTTCGTGTGTGGTAGGTCGGTGAAGCAGAAGTGAGCTTACTTTGGTAAAGACAGCAGCTAGTGCCCACACTTTGAACGTCAGCAGTGTTGAGGCACTCTTTATATTCCCTGTAGAGAAGCCCGGCGTGACTGTTCACCCGGGATCCTGTTTTGAAGTGACGTCTGGTTAGAATATTACAGGTTGTTGGTTGTTGGTGTTCGTTATCGAGACAAAAATGCAGCTTTCCGGAGGCGATCTTGATGTAAACCTGAACTTCTTCTTGTGATAGCACAAATACGTGACGTCACGTCGGTAAATGCTGATTTCGTGTAAACCCATTATCGTTTGAATGATTTCCATGCTCGTCGGCTGAGGTTACAATTACTGAGAGGAAGAAATAGAGGAGACCGCTTCCGTTTAACGTACAGTCAAAAATCACAGAGTCTCAGGATTTTTCTGTTGTGCACGAGTAACATTCAACCTGAACACCGATGAAGAGCGGGGCTGGAACGTAAAATGAGCTAATCATGTGTAAAGTGGTGAAGTGAGTTCAATGCAAGTTCAACTGTATTGACGGGCATAATGTTGATTAGCACGGAATTTCCAAAAGTCTTTTATGCTCACCAAAGCTGCTCGAAACTACGCTTAAAAATGTAAAAAAATTACAATTTTAAATAATTGTATTCAGTGTATTAAATATATTTTAACGTGTAATTTATTCCTTTGATTAAAGCTGGATTTTTAGCATCATTACTTCAGATTTCAATGTCTTTCAGATATCCTGATCCTTCAGAAATCATTTTAATATGCTTATTTGTTGAAACATTTCTTAAGCAACAAATAACAATCAATGTTAATAACTTTTGTGATACTTAATATTTTTTGGAAACATTTTCTAACTTAAGTTCAGATATCTTTTGTTACACACATTTATCTAATGCCACTTTTGACCGATTTAATGCATCCTTGCTGATTAAAAATATGACATTCTTTTAGATCTATCTATCTATATATATACAGTATATCAGTATATATATATATATATATATATATATATATATATATATATATATATATATATTTATTTATTTATTTTTGTTTTTTTTTTTGATAATACATTTTACTCAGATGTGTGTTTTAAATCAGAAGAAAACTTTAAGTCTTGTAATTTGTACAGTGTGCATTTTTAATGTCTATTTCCTGGCTCTGTGTATTTCCGTTGTAAATGCCTTAAAGTATCAGTGATTATCATTTTCTGTGTTAATCAACGTTATGCCAAAAGAGCTTAACTCGCACTGCACCCACAACATGGCTATGGATTGATGCGGTTCTGTAGAGTTCTGTAAATGTCAAATTAATAATACCTTTAGATGTTGAACGATGGACACCATTTGAATCTTGAGAACATCGGTTTGATTGTAGATTATGTTTGCTGGTTGCTCTAAAACGTTCCTGTGTTCTTGTTCTTTAGAGCTGAAAAGCACTTGTTAGCATTTCAAGTTATGAATATGTGCAGTCCTGCCATGTATGTTTCTATACAGATGAAGAAGGTTATGTTTGGGGAACCGATGCTGAGCGAAGATTGTCTTTAAACAGCAAACTGAGCAGCGCTCTGATACCACAGGATATGATGTCCCAGGAGGACGTCAAAGCTGATTTGATGAAAAATCCAACCAGTAGAAAGACTCAGCAATGTGCTTTTAGCCAAAGCCTTGTGTTGCTTTGACTTGCGTTCTCCATCCTGTCTCATTTTTGCTTGTTCTTCAGCAGCTAAAAGCAGGGCTTGGGCATTTTGCTCAACAGAAAATGTGAGGAGGTCTTCTTATAGAGTTGAAAAAGGCTATCATTCCTTGTTGTGTGTTTTATATCCCACACTTAGGGCTGTTAGGTGGGTCGTGCACCCTGAGAGCCGATCAGATGACTGCAGAAGAACCAGGAGAAGACGGAGAAGTGGAGGACGGTGAAGACGGTAGATTCCAGAAGAGCCACTTGCGTTTACACTGGCGCTTTTGGTACAGGTAATCTTCCTTCTCACGCTCCTTGCGCGCCCGCTGATAGTGATCTTCTTCCTTCAGATACCACACTGGAGGCCAGCGATGTTTCTCGAAGTGCTCCAGGTTTTCTGCAAGATAGAATGAGACCATGACACCAGCTTAACGCAGAACTCATTTCAGTTCTGAGATAACTCAGTACTGAACAGATCAAACAGTATGCTTTGTTTGATCAAAAAATATAATAAAGGATTACATTTTCTACCTGATTTTATTTTCATTTAAAGATTAAAACCTTTGATGGTAAAGCTGAATGTTTTGTTCTCTTTCAATCCTTTTTGAACACAAATATTATTTTTAAATAAAATCTTACTGACCCAGAACTTTTGAATTGTTTTTAGTATTAATAAAATAGAAATAGTTTTCAATATTAAGAACATATTGAGAGACTATATCTTGAGTTACCTAAAAAATACATTATTTACACGTTATATGTTGCTCCGAGTCCATTTAAGTATTTTTAATATTAAAAAGCATATATACAGTATAATATTTACATTTAATTATTTTGTAGACAGTATTCAATAATGACAATATAAGCAATCAAACCAACTGTGTTCTGTGATTAAATAATTAATAAAATAAAACTAGATATCTAGATAACTAGATACTAGTTACGCACGTAAACGATGTTATGTCGTGGTAACAGACGGGGGTCTTGCAGAGAGCCCTGATTAGCAAAACGCCAATGAAATTTGGCAAGTGGTTAACTAATCCTGAGCCCCTCACGTGGGTATAAATAGGTGACAGATGTAACCACTCATCAGATTTGATGAGGAGCTGAAAACCCAGCTCTCACCGATGGTCTTAGGTTGTGGCAAGGGGACATAACGTCTATCGTGATGACATACTGGGGTTCAAATGGAAAACGCCACAACCTGAACCCGTTACCACCTAATAGCACTGCAATAGTTGGCAAGCGATGCGTGTCGTAACCCTCCCATTGCCTCAGAGCAATTCGCAGACCTGGTGCCCGGAGGGACCAACAGTGAGTACATGGCTACTTGAGAAGCAATCCCGCTGTTCCTGAGTAGGAAAGAAAAACTTCTACCAGGACTTCCAACCTTACAAGAGGGTGTCTCTTCGATTTGTTGTACAGATGGCAGAACAATAGGGAAGCGGCCTTCCTAAAAAGGACGCTACGGAGACCACATCCTGACCAAGGGGAGGTGACATGTGGAATACTGGTATGTACTGACCTAGGGATGGGGCAGTGAGCATATGACTTATCTTTTTGGCAGGTCCTATACCAGGAAGAAGAGGAAAGACTGCCAGCAGAGACAGACAGAAGACTCTGTTAAGGGAAGACACAAGTTTACCGAGAGAAAACCTTAGCGTGAAAGATACACATAAAGGATTGCAGAGGATAATCTGCTATGTGGAGCACTTAGCCGAGTACAGGGGCTGACTGCAACTGAACAAGCTACGTCGATACTGGGCCTGGCGTCAGACTGCTCTGCCAAGGGGGCACAGCTCACCTTGGGCCTGGTAAGCCAAGATGATGGCATCCACTATCCAGTGGGCCAACCTCTGCTTGGAGACTGCTCCGCATAGTGCAAGGGTATTGGTGGAAGACAGCGCTCGTAAACATCAGTCGCGGACAGATAAAGACCGCAGCCAAGAGGGCACAGACGAAACAGCTTGAAAGCTTGAAAAAGACGTGAAACAGCCACGCACAGAAATTGCTCTTTTAGGTGAGACACCCAGGGAAATTGCTGGAATGCAGGGATGCTGCCACTGATCGTGTCTTCAACGCCACCTAGAAGAGCTTATGTTTCAGCTTCTCCTCTTCATAGTAGCACTTCAAAGCTTGTAGTCATAAGACGTCTGGCTCCAAAAGCAAAATTTATACCAGCGTGACAGGGAGGGGCTCAGGATTAGTTAACCACTTGACAAATTTCATTGGCGTTTTCTCTTAATCAGGGTTCCAAGCAAGACCCCAGTTGTCTACACAACTCGTAGTGACTGACAGACAGGGAAGGAGCAACTTTTAGAAGGTCAAGTAATTATTATTTATTTTTTGATAATTAAAAAGAAAACAAGAAAAAGAATAGAGAGTGCTAAGTACATAGAATAGGTTAATAATACAATAAACATGATGATTTGTTAGAAGTTTCAGGCACTAATGCAACTTATTTAGATTAAGATTTTGCTTCCTTACAAAAGTTGGGTAATGAAAACATGAATGAAACAATAATGAAACAACTGAGCATGACTGTGGTCTCAGTTTTATAGACTGTAATGTCTCAATATAATTTTGAATAGAAAAAAATGATTTAAAAAAATCTGCAGTTATACTGATCTGAGGGCTGCTGAATTACCTGTAGATTTGGCCTTCATGTCTCGAGGGAATTTGCGACAGACTCTGTTGTAGTTGGTGCAGATGTGATGGAGGCACCAGTCAGTCAACTGATGAGCACAGTGGAACTAATGGGAAAAAACACAGAAGAAAACACTATGGAGAAAATCAGACATTTTGAGAGCTGCCCCCTCCTAGATCTCTAAACAACTAGTCTATTTGGTTCCTAACCATTCCTAAAACAAAAACTTCACTTCAGCCACATACACGCTTGCAACTAAATGTAGTCTTAAATTCATCTTTTAGTTCTTAATCCTGTCCTGTTTACACACATTTCAGTAATTCCCAACCACATTTTACAGCTGAACATTCCTGAAAAATGTAGGTAGTGACAAATGTATTTACAGAAATTCTAAGCAGGTTGTACAACTGAACAGTTGTCTCTCTTCTGTATGTACAGTGCAAGAAAACACGGACAAAAAGTACAAGTTTTGTGTTGCCAGATCCTGCAAGAAAAAAAGCAAACAAGAACAATCCCAAACCCAAGTAAATTTAAATGCTTTATGTGTTAAAGAAAGATACAATTTTTCAGATCTGAAGGATGCCTTCTCCCAACTGCTGCTTTAAAATCTCTCATCGCTGGTCATTTCAGAACCTTAGACAAGGTGCCAATAATTTTGTCCAGTCAATTTTTGAGGTCCCGTCCACACGAAGACGTGTTTAGATGTATATGCATACTTTTTTTTATTGTATAGACATTTTGTCCAGATGGATCCACTGGGAAAGTGAAACTTTTTGAAACCGGGCCCTAGAGTGGATAAATCTGAAAACAGCACCCATGTCTTGACCCTACTCAGACATCGATACATCACGTAACAGCAACAAAAACATGAACAAACACAAATGATTGTCTTTTTATTGACTGACATTAACACAGATGAATGAATGTATTGTTCCATGTTCGTTTTGTACACCGTTTCGCTTGGTTTATTCAAATAGTGTCCTTCTCCATTTTTTGTGTATCTCTGCGGCAGAATTACAGCGCCCTATAATGGTCTGGCATGTGTACTACCTCGTTTTGTGTCGGTTTGGTGGTTTTGTATAGACATAGATAATGTTTGAGACAAGGATAATAAAAAGATTGGATAGGGGAAGTTTTGTTTTCATGTGAGCATAGAGTTCTGTGTGAAGTTTGACTTCTCTGTCCTCACATGAATACCAAAACATTTTCAGATTTTCAAGGGTGCCAATATTTTTGGCCATTAATGTATTTTATATAGATTATATTGCAATTAAGGTGATGTTCAGCTACTACCACTGGATAATGTGAAAGGTTTGTAGTATACTTTACAGACAGTCATGCATGAGGTGCAAAGGGGATAGGATTTCATTTGACACGGGTCCATTTTCATTCAGTCTGTCAATGGTATGCTTACCTGGGCCATGTCCAGATAGAGCAGAACATCTCCATCTATATCAGCTCCCATCACGGCAGCTTCTGTCAGTACCTTCACAGTGTACAGCTCTAGGACAGACATACAACACTCATAAAAACAACAGAATATGTCACCATTATTTTTTGGTTTGCATTTTTTGTTAATAAAAGTTTCGTTTGCTAATATTAGATAATGACCCACTGTGTGGAAAATCAAGTGTTTAGCACTGTTTGGTGTATTAATGTCTGTCTGGTGTATTAACGTTTAAAGACAAACCATTAGCAGTTTCATCAGTCAACAATCATTTTTTCTTTGCAGTGAACCCAAAAAGTCCTTAAAAAATGCAGTCGGAAACCTGGAAGACTAATTTGCCAGTTGTTTCGTCAAGATTTTTTAAATGGTCTTTTATAATGGGGCTTCCCCAATTATGTGTAAACATAACTAGATTACAGACACCGACATCCCAAACTGTCTTGTAGGGTTATTTATTAGTTACTTATAATATATATGTTACACATTCATTATTATGAAAATCTCAAAATCTGAAAAAAATCTCATAGAACCCAACATTTGCTCAATAAAATTAGACCTTGAGTGAACCATGCTGTCTCTGGATGTCCACTTTCGTATTATAAGCAGCTGAAAGATCTGTTAAAATGCATGAACTTAATAAAATATGTATCTTGAATGCAGTTTATGGAAAATGTAAGCTTTACGCATATATATATTACAAATAAGCCATAGAGAAAAGCCAATCCATGCTTGAATTAGCTTCACATCATGCACCGTAAAAATCACTGTAATTTACCGTCTGAAGTTGACTCGCATTGTATTTCAGTACAAAAGGACACAGCGTTATTTTCACTCACTGTCTCGCTCCTAAACACTAGTTAAAGGTCTAAATTTACCCGGGATTTGGCTGCCTGCGGAGATCAGACCGTTATGTGCATTATCGTCTCAGTGAAAACAGCGTGCGCAGGTTTGTTTGTGTACCTGTCAGCGCTACCAGGTGAGGCAGACAGAGACGGTTTGCAAGAACAATGAGTTCCATGGCATCCAGATCCGGGCGAGAGCAGAAGCAGCCGGTGTAGAGATACTCCAGCACAGCACGCATGCAGCTCCGCGTAGTGTTTGGAAACAGCACCTGACAAAACACAGCAGCAAACTCAAAGAGGCTTTTGAGGGGAATCAAAACTCGATTAGCGTGTGTTGTCTTCGTTAGTAAAGTCCAACTTTAAGTTTGCAAAAAAAAGTGTGCAAAATCTGAAAAAGACAGTATTTATTCTCATTAGCTTAAAACTTCTTATTATAAACTTCTACCTCCTCCAATTCTTTCCGATTTTAATGCATGAAAAGCACAGATGTATTAGTAACTGTATTAGTTAATGTTAGACAAACTATAAAATTGTTTACAGTGTGATCATTAAAATATACACCACAAATATCATCTTTAAAACTCAGTGGCACTGCTTTAGACGTAATGTGAGTGCTCTGTACCTCTTTTGTACAGCTCTCCACAAATGGTCCACCAAACATGGCTGCCATCCAATCACAGCTTGAGATAAGCAGTGGTTTATGGGCCATGATGGTGCCGTCGTCCAACCTGAACACCACATCTGCAGGAAAGAAAAGACAAACTGCTGTAGCTTTTCAAATTACCCTTAAAATAATATATCATATATAAACATACTCTCTAGTAATTCAACATACTTAGCGATTCCGACGCTGAGATGAAGTGGTTGTAATATTTTAGTGTTTTTATCTAAAACTGACACAAGAGAAACTGCTACTTGTTATGCGGATATGCTTCAGTCTCAAATTGGGACTATATAGAGCGATATCATTTTGACAGCTTAAAAGGCACTCTGTCACAGAGGCTCAACATTACATTCCACTAAAGTACAATCATAGTGCTAGAGTGAAGGATAAATAAATAGAAATGCTCAGTGTTTATGTTTGGAGAGGGAAAAGCTCGGTCAGCATTGCAAGACAGCTTGATGTCCTCTGAACCCTGAGAGTGCTGAAAAACACGATACATCCGCACCGGTTCTCCCTACCAGAAGAGCGCTGATTATGAAACCGAAATCCAGCTGACAAAATATGGGGGCTTGTTTTTCTCTCTGGGGGTGAATAATTGAGCTGAAGTAGAGGGGAAAATAGCTTGAAGGGACATTCTGCTTGAGATCATCTCACATTTGAGAAAGATTTGCTTTGGTTATAAACAATTCTGCACGACCTTCCGCTAGAACGTGCACTGTACACTCAACGTGTGCAGATAGCAAAACGCAGAAGTTTGCTTCTTAATGTACAGCCGACAGTATTATTCTACACAACACAAACGAGGTGAAAAAGGGCGAAATTACTGCAAAATGAGTCCCATCTGTTGTCTGAATGCTATGCACAGTTATGCGACAAATAAATGAGGTGAGTACTATTTGTGCCGCTTCAGTTGGGATTTAAACCAAATGGGAGGTAAGTGAGCTAACAAGCACGGTAGAGACTTAGTGCCTCATTATTAAAGACTTAGATGCTAGTTCCTCTTTTGAGGTCAGGGGAGTACGGCCGTGTTCACACTGAACATCTTTTCTGACAAGAAAAAGTTGAAAGTTGTTTTTAGAAAAATAAAATGCTGGCGTCTGTTACAAAAATGTAGCCGAGAGCGTATTTTGTTGCTATAGCAACAGCTGCAACAGTAGCCTAGCCCATAATGCCGCAAGAAATGTCAAGAATGTCTTGCGTTGGCTTTTGAAGTTGATGGGGAAGAAAATGTCGATTCATAAACCACATTTGTGGGTGCACAACAATATACGAGGAAGGAATCCTTGTGCTCCGGGACTAGTACGATCAGTTTATCTATCGGCAGCTTCTCCATTTTTTCTTGTTGTTATGGAGATGACAGATCTCACAACTCGCTTAGTCATTGGTCAACTGTCAAAAGGGCGCATGACGTAAGGCGTTTTATTTTTCCCAAAAAGTTTTTTCAACTCTGCTCTGAGCTGTATGGAAGCTATTCAAATAATCAATGTTTAAAATGAATGTTTCCCTTTGTACCACAGCAGTACAACCCTAATATTTTTTTGTGTCCTTGCCATTTTACTGGTCACTGCTACTCTTATTTCTGGACGTTCAACATAGGATTCACAAAATGCTTGCTTTTAAAAGATGCTCAGTACTGACCAGCTGGCTCCAATAAATCTTAATCTGGAAGTACGATTAAAAATTGTTGTTTGTTTTCTTTCATAATATGGAACTATGGCAATGGATGTATCACGATTTATGTAGTATACCAATCATAACAGACTGGGCCTGACCAATCAGAGCAGAGTAGAACTGCTTTGAATGAATCTTATGAGAATCGTTGGAAAAAGTGCTGATATTAAGTGCATATTTTGAGAAACCAAAAGTGTTTTTTGACCTTGCTTGCATGTAAACGCATTATAGGAGACTCCCAAAATAACATTAAAAATGGCACTTTAATTATTTTTAATTATTGTGGCTCAGTTTGTCCCGAATACAGTATTATTAAATTTTATCAGTTAATATGTTTATAATCAGCTGAAAAAAGCACAAATGTTAGGACATGTCAAAAACACTTTCAGACCCCAGCAGGTTAAGTTTTCTAAAGTATTTGATTGTCACTTCAAACTATATGTTTCAACGACTTATTTCCAAATCCTAATTAAACAATTGCTCAAGATCACTCAAAAATTATTTGTGAGATCTCTGTGTGGCATTGCTTAAAATTTTAAATCCCACTCCAAGGAATAAGATGTGTAATTTTGTTATATATATAAATACATTTTTTTAAATATTATTACATTTTTTGATGGCCAACGTTTCATTTTGATATTCTGAATAGTTGTTTTGTTGAAATAATGGCCTCTAACCTTCTCACCAATTTCAGAGCAATTGAGTGTTCTTGAAATATACTCTCGAAGACAAAAATAAAATAAAATAAAAAAAAAAAAAAAAAAAAAAACATAAAAGCCCCAGTCCACCTGTCATTGTGGTATCTAACGAGATTAAATGAAAATTGTTTAATTCCAAAATGGCAAAATAAAGGATATACAGACAGGCAGGCAGGTCGAACAGGCAGGCAGGATAAACACAGGTAAAGACATTAGGTAAGGACCTCGACGCTCGGACAAACAGAACTCAAAACACAGGACTTAAATACACATTTCTATAATTAACACAGAGGGAAGGCAGGGCACAGGGAGCACATGGCATGAAACAAAAACATAAACACAGAGTCCAGAGATGTGACATTACCCCCCCCTCCCGGAAGGTGCGTCCTCGCACCTAAAGGGTAACATACAAAAACCAAAATGACTAAGATTTGGGGATACCGGGTCTTGGGAGGAGGTTCTGGTGGAGGACGGATCCCCAGGAGGGGGCAGGCAGAAGGCAGAAGGGTCCAAGGAGGTGTAGATGGAGGGAGGAGCCAGGAAGGAGACAGGAGGAGTCCGGAGCAGGAGGAGATCCAGAGCCCAGCTATGGTGGTCCACGGTGGAGCCGACGGAGGGAGGAGCCAGGAAGGAGACAGGAGGAGTCCGGAGCAGGAGGAGATCCAGAGCCCAGCTATGGTGGTCCACGGTGGAGCCGACGGAGGGAGGAGCCAGGAGGGAGACAGGAGGAGTCCGGAGCAGGAGGAGATCCAGAGCCCAGCTATGGTGGTCCAAGGTGGAGCCGACGGAGGGAGGAGCCATGGTGGAGGAGCAGCCATCGACTCCATGGGGCCGACCGACGGCGGCGGAGCAGGTGGAGGAGGAGACTGAGGTGGAGACGGAGAGCCGAAGAGCCAGGGTGACGTCGAGGCGCTGGAGGTCCAAGGCGACGCCGCAGGCCTCGGCGACTGACACGGAGACGGGGGACGGGAAGGACGCGCGCGGAGCCAGAGCGACTGAGGACTGAGGTGAAGCCGGAGGGAAGGAGGAGCCTGACAGAGCCGGTGGGATGGAGGACGAGGCGGCCGGAGGAGAGGAATCCCGAGGCGACGGATGGTCGACGACAGACCAAGGCGGAGCCGGAGGGACGATGGAGCCTGGTGGAGCTGGTGGACTGACGGTCACGGTGTAGAGGAGGGAGCTAGGAGCCCAGGGGAGCCGCGGGTCTCACGAGCCGAGGAGGAGTCTGGGTCTCGGAGGCAGGACGGTGAGGCGAGGATCCTCCAACCTCGATGGCGATGGAGACCGGCAGACCCGTGGCGAGCTCCAGATGGTTTGCTGAGGATGAGCGCAGGGGCTGCTGGGATCCATCGACGTGGTGTGGCATGGGTGGGAGGGTGGAAAACTTGAGGCGGCACTGGAGGAGCGCACGGGCGCGGGCACTGAACGGACGGAGCAGGCGCGCGGGCGCGGGCACTGGAACGGGGCGGAGCGCGCGTCGCGCGCGGGCACTGAACGGACGGAGGCGCACGTGGCGCGGGCACTGAACGGGACGGAGCGCACGTGGTGGGCACTGGAACGGGACGGAGCGCGCACGTGGCGGGGGCACAGAGCGGGGCGGCTGGGCGGAACCAGCTAACGGGGCGGCTGGGCGGAACCAGCGAGCTAACGGGGCGGCTGGGCGGAACCAGCGGGCTAACGGGACGGCTGGGCGGAACCAGCGGGCTAACGGGACGGCTGGGCGGAACCAGCGGGCTAACGGGACGGCTGGGCGGAACCAGCGGGCTAACGGGACGGCTGGGCGGAACCAGCGGGCTTACTGGGTAGCTGAACGGGAACAGGAACTCAGGATACAGGGAGGTGCCCAGTCTAAGTCCAAGTCCAAGTCTACATCATCCAGCTCCCTTTGCAGATCCAGCAGCCCCAGGTGGATGATCAGCTCATCCTCAGCCGATGTGTAGTGGCGGAGCTCCACTCCGCGCTCTCCTCGCAGATCGGCTGTCTCCACCGCAGGGAGCTCCGTTGCTGGCTCGCGCACCTGGTCTGACGATACGGCTCGGGTCCTGTTACGCTCCACGGCTCTGTCGCTCTGTGACGATGGGTCCGTGGTCACTTCGACTCCGCCCCCGTGTCAGCGGTGGGCTCAGGCTGGGGCTCGACCATGCGGTGAAGGGCTGAGCTAGGCTCTGGATCTGGAGTGGGGCTGGTGTCGTTGTCCTCAGGCGCAACCATCATTGTTGATTTGCACGACACCAGCACCCACTCGACGTATGCGGCGAGGCTCTCTCGAGGACCGCTCCCGGACAGCTGCGCTTGGCTGGAGGTGTTAAGTTCGCGGAAATAGAGTTCGAGCAGAGAGCAGTCCGGGTAGCGGGAGTCGTTGGCCAGTTCGAGGAATAGTTCTGTATAGTCCTCGAGAGAGCAATCCCCCTGCTCCAGCAGGCGGATGAGGAAGTTTGGGTCTTTAAACTGGGCAAACATGGCAAACAAAAAAAATAAGGGGGAAAATACGCCGCTATTTACTTCTTTACGGTTCCGAGCGTTCTGTCACGGTTGTGTGGTAAGCACGAGAGCACACAACGAGATTAAATGAAAATAAAAGGGTTTAATTCCAAAATGGCAAAATAAAGGATATACAGACAGGCAGGCAGGTCGAACAGGCAGGCAGGATAAACACAGGTAAAGACATTAGGTAAGGACCTCGACGCTCGGACAAACAGAACTCAAAACACAGGACTTAAATACACAGGGTAATTGACAAGACACAGCTGATGACAATAACATAATTAACACAGAGGGAAGGCAGGGCACAGGGAGCACATGGCATGAAACAAAAACATAAACACAGAGTCCAGAGATGTGACACCACCTCATTAACTATCTACTGTTGTTGCTTTTTTGGGTAACTTTACTATCATTCTGGCCCATTTCTAATAACTACAGTACCAAGCAAACATATAGTTCACATGCCTCTTACCAGAGAAGGTCCCTTTGGCCAGACATTCTTTCACTCGGTTGGTGCGTCTCACGTGAAAGGCCTTGGTGATCTCCTGATTCATGAAAGCTTCATCATTCAGGATATTAGCCACCATCATACGCAGGTCAAACACTTCCAGCAGCTCTGCGATGTGGGCCACTTGCATTAGCTCCTTCTCTCGCTCGTCTAGTTTACCTGTATACAGATACCGCAACACCGATCGGAATGGACCAGGCTGCATTGAAGGGTCCATGTGAACTACGGTCATTTTTCTAGGGTTGAAGGTGACCGGGTCATCCACCATTTCTTCTTGGATGCTAATGAAAGCACGACTCAAAGCTGGGAGCAGACGGCCGCGACGATCTCCGTCACCTTTAAGAGTTCCATCACTGGTGCAGGCACGCAAGTTTGCTCTATCTCCATCGTCGCTACTTTCACAAACGTCAAAACTAGCTGCGCGCATTAGCAAATCACGACCAGAAAGTGGTGGCCCTCGCGGTCGTTCTCGCTCCCGTTCGGTCTCCTCAGGTCCCCGAGGTTCGGTCAAGAAGAGGTCATAGAACTTAGAAGAGGATGTGGCAAGATAAATGCGGTGGGCGAAGATCCTCTGGCGTTCCTGGAGGACTAAGATGACGTCGGCACAGAGAGGGTCCTCCAAAAGCCGACTAGGGTGCTCTTCGATGTTACTGGGAGGGGCGGGAACCGTGATAATGGGTGGAGGGGGTTTGGGGGGAAGGAAGGGAGCTTGGAGGAGTGGCCTTTGAACATTTCTTAAATGTGACTTCCAGAATTGGAGATGTCGACGGGAAATGAGGGCTGCACGGATAGCATTGTCAAAAACGTCCTTAACCCCGAACTGAGCAACTATGCTGGTCTCATAATAAGGGACACCTAGTTCTTTAGCGACTTCACGGCCTTTTTCTGGCGCCAATATCTCATTGGATTTAATGGGTCTGAAACAAAAAAAAAAACAGCATGATACTAAGGAACTCGTTTTTTTCTTCATCAGTCATCATTTACTCAGACTCATGTCATTTCCAATCTGTATGATTTCTTTTCTTTTGTAGAAATCCAAAAGACTTACCAAACAAGAAAAGTGAATTTGCATGAGTTAGGGGTGTCTAATCCTGCTCCCTGAGCACCGATGTCCTGCACAGCTTTAACTAGCTTTAATAACCCTTCCTGAAAATATCTTATTGCTGCATCTAAAAGCTGAAAATGCTGTCTGCGCATCTTGAGGTAGGAAGGCGAGAAGACAGTCTGAATCCTATGATAATGTTACATCCTGTCTACTGAGTTAACTTAATTTCATTGATTTCTGAAGGCAGCATAGATGTATCCTTTTCTGCCTATGATATTCCACAGTTCTGTGTGCTCATTCTGCCGTAATAATCAAGAAAGTTTGCTGTCGTACCATGGAGACTATTCTGCTGCCTCAAAAGCCTGCCTGAAATCAGTTTTGGGAGA
This sequence comes from Puntigrus tetrazona, assembly GCF_018831695.1. Taxonomy (NCBI): domain Eukaryota; kingdom Metazoa; phylum Chordata; class Actinopteri; order Cypriniformes; family Cyprinidae; genus Puntigrus; species Puntigrus tetrazona. Next base: position 21,521,563 of record NC_056706.1, on the reverse strand, counting down.
TAGCTTCATGCACAAATGATAAATGCAAAGTCATTGCTTAGGAAAAAGGCAGAGAGGCAACAAGTCAACTGTCTAAGCTTTCAGCAGCAGCCAGTGAGTCTGAAGACTGGGTTGGGGTGTGTTTAATAAGGGTTGAACTTATACTCTGCAGCACAGTGGCCCTCCATGAAAGAGCAGGATTGGACACCCCTTGCATACAATAGGTGCAGTAAAGCTTCAAATATTACTAGATGCATTATTAAAATAGCAAAAGATTATTTCATAAATCTCATGAACATTATTATGAAGTATCATGATAGCGGTTTAAAAATGTAAGTCATTAATCACTGAAAATCTTCACCTCCACCACTGCTCTCAAATTTCACAATTAGATAAAACAACCAGGTTGCGACTGTCCCATTGACTGCCATACAATTTGCAGTGTCAAGGTCAAGAAAAGTGAGAAAAACATCTACTAGATGCACATAGCGTACTGGATTATTCTGATTATGTTTTTTGCATGGCAGTCGATGGGATAAACACAAGCTCTTAGGTTTTCATCCAAAATATCTTAAATTGTGTTCCCGAAGACAAACAAAGCTTTTACAGATTTGGAACAAGACGAGGATAAAGTGGATCCTTAACCCTTTAACCCTTTAAAATACTCTGACAAGAGTAAAACATCTTTCAAATCTGAAATCAAACAGGATGCAGACATTAAAGACATGAAAAGTGTCTAATTTCAAATAACCTCATTCAAAAGGAAAGCAAATATTCTCAGATTATGTAGGCTAATCTTTACGCAACATGCATACAGGAGCAGCCATGATGAGTCAGTGTCGCCAACTTCATCTCTTAAACCGAAACAAAAAAATAGTTAACAAGGGAAGGGCCATTGATTTAACAGTGTTTTCCGAACCCATTTCTTGAGGCACCCCAACACTACATATTTTCAATCTCTGTTGAAAATCTCTTGGGTACCTCAAGAAACAGAGTTGGGAAAACACTGTATTACAACATACAACTGTTTACTTTCTAGCATTAATGGCTACCAACAGTTGCTCTTTCTGTCTTGATTTACCTGGCCAGTGGCCGGCGAGCTCTGTTCACTGCCTCCAGGTCGGCGTACCGCAGGTCCAGCTGACAGCCCACTAGGATAACAGGAGCTCTGGGACAGAAATGCTTGATCTCAGGGTACCACATGGTCCTCACATGGTGGAGTGAGTTTGGGTTTGCAATGGAGAAACACAGCACTACCACATCAGACCTGTTAGCAAACCAGATACAGCTCATTAACCTCTACAGGTTAAAAATGTTTAGTTTTCTTGTTTAGGTCACTTTTGACTTCTCCACAACGTAAGCTTTTCAGTGAGAGCAAAGTTCAATCTGATACAGTTCTGTGGAATAGGACAATTTATGAGTATTTACACATAATGAGTATGCACAAATATAAGGTGAAAAAACTATGAGGGAACATTGTTAGTATGAAACAACTGATCTAGTGTAAAGGGGAGAGGCAATCCAAGTTCACCTTCCATACGCAAATCTGCGATCCTTGTGATGGTCACCAAAAGTGTCCCAGAGACGCAAGGACACGCTGACATCATCCACCACGTCCCTGGACCTTTCTAGAACCTGGCCGGAGAGACACACCTATCACATGCATGGAGATTTACCCGAGAAACTGCGTACAACACATTTTAACAGATTACTTATCAGGGAAATGACGCAAAGTAGCAGCCGTCACACACTGCGTAAGAATAAGAATATGGCGACAGGAATCCCTCACCTCCTGGCAGACTCTGTACTGATCTATTGCCCAGACTGTGGGCACGTGTGTGGCGAGTAGCTGGTACTGTGTAAGTGTTGCGTTACAGGCCCGGGCACAGATAAGACGGGTCTTTCCAACTGCGTTGTCTCCAACCACCACACACTTGATAGTCTCGACATTTGGCCTCTCATAGTCCATGTCAGAATCCATAAAACGGCGCCTTTCACACACAAACAATACAAATGTAACAAAGAGAAAGTAATAAACATACATATTTAATATGCTTATAATAATTTTAATAATAATTCGAGTGGGACTGGAAAAAATAGCTATAAAAATAGATAGACACGTGAGTAATCTATCTCTCTATCTATAGTAGTTCAGTTTTACGATGCTACAAGAATACCTTTCTCTGCGCAAAGAAAACAAAAATAACAGAATCTATTCTATGGAAGATGAATGAAGGTCTTATGGGTATGGAACGACATGAGGGCGAGTAATTAATGACAGAATTTTAATTTTGGTGTGAACTTTCCCTTTAATAAATGGATTAATAAATAAGAAATTCCCAGACTTTCTACTTGATAAACCACATGGAATTATTGAAATGAAAGTTTTCTTGACCAAGACAGGAATACAAAAAATTACATTTCTATGAATGCGTCACATAAAAAAAAAAAAAAAAAAAAAAACTCCATTCCCATGACTGTCATTCTCACATCTCGGCTTCCTCCACTCTCCCCTTTTGAAAATGATCCCTGTAATCGTGGAGTTTCAAACAGACCTGATTCAGCATGTTGAGCAACACATAAAATCAATAAAAAAACTACAGCCCTACTCTTTCTGTATTGATCCCAGTGGCATCTAATGAGGCTTCGGAGCCTTTAAGGTACACTGGATTTCAGTCGTGTACTAAATTTCTACCTTTCATGCAAATTAATTAAATTAATCACTTGCACCAACACTAATAGGCATTCAGTTGTTTAAAAAAACATCCCATAAATTGAGTTTGGTCAGTAAGGCAGAGAAAAAAAAGACTTCATCCACTTTCATTATTGGAAAGTGTGCACAAGGTATTCTTCACAAATTAGTATTTTGTTGTCCAAAAAGAAAGAAAAACTTTAACTTTTTACAGTTTGGGACACTGGGGTGTTCAGTAAACGCTGATAGGAGTATTAGTTTTAAATGATTTATTTCTGTCATGGTGAGTAACAGAATTGTTAATTAAACTCTGTTACCAGCGTCACCATCACAGAGCTCACAACGTCACTAGAGGTAAAAAAGCTGACGGGGTTACCAGCTGGGTGATCCTGAAAACAGAGGAACAGATGCTAATGATAAAGTGCAGCTGGGATGAGATGTTGCCATTGTTTTTTTTTGTTGTTGTTTTTTTTTTCATCCCCCTGAATTCATCCCGTAACAGATGTGTTAAACTAGTATTGCATAGGGTGCATTTCGGTATGCTTACTTATGTACTATTCTGTGCCATTTTTAGTGTAAATAGTGCGAGTAATCTGTTCACAGCCTATGGTTCATGCCGAAAATTCAGAAAAAAGGAAAAGAGCAGTAGAATATACATTCTGGACAGGGCGGAGCTATCACAGTCTGGAGTTGAATGACAAACTAAAATTATATAATTCGTGCACTAGATGGTTGAATAAATACTGCATGAAGTGTATAGTGCGTCACTTATTACACAACTCTACTGAAAGCAGAAAACTTAAAAACTAGGTTTTTTTTATGTAAAATCTGTAACCCTTATGTTTTTCAAACCAACTAATATTATCATTAATAATAATAATAATAATAATGAATTATTATTATAATTATTATTTTAATAACTTAAGAAAAAGAAACAATGTATTAAATATATATATATATATATATATATATATATATATATATATATATATATATATATATATATATATAAAAAACCATGGTAAAAACGTATGATAGAAAGAATGCAAATAAACGGGACACATTATAACGATGCTTTTAAGCCACAAAAACGATCAGATAAGTTATCTGATAATGTGTGGGGTTTATAAGCATCACAGCAAACAACAAAAGTTTAATACAGCTTTAGTTTGTTTCTCCGTCCATTTGAGATAGCTGGTAGTCATAAACGTGCATATGCCACATTTAATCAATACCAGTCCATCAGCAGTTCCGTCACTCAGAGTTAACTGATAAAGTTAGAACATCACGTGACTGAAATATTGATTCAATCATGAGCGCATTATCAAAAATCCACTTTACCTTCTGTGCGTACACCACAGCGATCACAGTGCAAGCAAAAGCATTGATGCTTATGGATTCTCAGATCTAGACTACGTCGCTCGGAAGGAGTCTGCATCAAGATCTATTTAATAGAATATGAATAATATGAAGTTATGTAACAGATACTGGTGTATTACCTCGTGTCTTGAAAATGGAGGTGGCTCGTATAGCAGCAGTCTTTGGTTTCCAAGGAAACGGAATGTACTCCTCCTCTACTACTGTACCACGAGCTTCTGATATTAATGCAGCGTTATTGCAATATTAGGCCTATAGCCTTAATGCGTAAAAGCGTAAAATTAACGAGCATCTTCTTAAACTCCCTCCGACGACTGATCCATGAAAACCATCTCACTCCAGACTGGGCTGAAGCGTTACGCCTTTCAAGAGATACCTAGTTACCACAGTAGACTACCTAATGATTTACGATACTCGCTAGTGAAGATAGTAAGGTCAAACTTCCAAAGGGTGGTCACTTAACGCCTTTACGCGTGCGATTTATTTGCATTTTATTAATACGTATTTACAATTTTTATTTACTTGTTTATTATTTTAGGTTATAATTGTTGGATTTTTAAATAGTTAAGGATAAAATAAAATACAATAAAATAAAATAGACACGTGTAACTGCTAAAATAAATATTAGAAACAAAACGAAATGCGTAGGGGGAAAGTAATATTTATTTTGCGAGTTAAAATGCATTATGCGTAATCTACAAATGAACTAAAACCACAAACACTATTTTTTATTTATATTTTTGGTGTGGGCACTACCGAAGGATGCTATCGCCTATCCCGTTTGCAGAAAACAGTACAGCAGTAGCTTATGTGACGCGTAAAAACGTGATTTATTTCAGATAACTCTCTCAAGTCGGGAACATCTCGGCAGCGTCGAGTGGATCTAAACCGTGCTGCATTTTCTGAATGAAATAAAGTGTGCTCATTCACCGCCTCTGCCTTACTACAGGCTATTATGTAACCGCGGACGTCTCCTTGAGAAATGACACTTGAAGTGCCGTCTTTAATAAATGACAGCCGCCTAGCGCGCTCAGAAACCAGCAGGTAAACAGAGAGAGGCGCGCAGAGGCTGCGGCGGCTCTTACCGCATCACAGGGAAGTGCTGCATCGGCTCGGCCGATATGGGGAAGCGACAGAAGAGATGCATCGGCTGTGGCTGGAGACTGAGGAAAGCTGGAGCTGAACTTCATTTTCGGATCGAGAAAACGCGGCTTGGGATCGCCGCCGCCGATCAAACCGCTCGCGAGAGGAATTGCTCGTCGTTTCTCGAGCGCCATCGGACGAATCGTTGACTCCGGGCCGGGGCTCACAGGCAGCGGGGCCGGACGGACACTGCTCTTGATGTTTGCTCAGTTACCGTACGAACTGTACAACACAGGCACGGCAACACAGCCCTACCCATTCACTGCACACACACAGACACAGCAGCACTTCCCATTCACTGTCTCACACACACACACACACACAGGCTCCCTCTTCACTTGATTCAATCTCTCTTTAACAGCATGACCCCTGGATGGTCAGGCGGTGCTTGTTTTCTCCGAAGTCTAAGGGCCTAAAAGTAAGCTTTAGCTGATGAAGTCGTCTTGATTTGATACATGGAGAAATCAGGCACAAAATACAACATATAACCATTGTTTCGTTGTAAAACCCCGACTCCAGGCTTCTAAACGTTAAAAAATGAACTTCTGAGATTGGAGGCTTATTTATAACACGACAAACAATCCTGATTTTAAAGGGTTATTCGAGATTAAATCTAAATTTAAGTCACGTGAAATCAGCACGAATTGTTTGCGCTATAATTGTAAAGCGATAAACATGTGGTTTCATAAATGAACAAAATGGCCGCGGACTTAGCTATGACTTAACAATCACTTGAAATCAGAATCAACAAAACAGGCTACGCGCCGGCAATGCACATGTGACACATTTTGTAAGTAATAGCTTGAAGTGATGGGAAAAAATGAAATGAAATATGAAACGAAAACCGCCAGTGTGAGGGAGTATATTATGAGTCAGTCAATAATTCATTCTGTGGTTCCGCTGTGGTTTTATTTGGAACAACTTAATAGGATGTCAGTAATTGTTTAGAAAATACCTTTATTCTGCAGGTTGTCTTAAAACATAATTTATCATTCAACTTAAAGAGTTAATTCACCCAAAAATGAAAATCACCCCATGTTTTATTCGCCATCAATTAATGATATGTATGACTTTATTCTTTCAGACAAATCCATTTGGACTTAGATTAAAAATTGTCTTTGCAGAGGGCAGACAGTCTAAAAGTAGTCAAATAAAATGCGTCCACCCATAATAAAACCTGCCACACATGGCCGATTGGGTTTGATGAATACTTTTTATGAATTGTAGCATTTTTGTACGAAAAATATCTATATTTAAAACGTTATAAACACTTTTCTCTCACTTCCAGTGTTGTAAAGAGAAACCATTCCGGCCAATGATGTAGGATGCATGCACAGAAAAAAACGGTACAGCTGTATCTGTATTTTATCAATTTGATAAAAGTAATGACTCTACAGAGATATAAAGATGCAATGCTACTTTACAGGTAATTAACATTACATAAAATTGGCAGAAACCGTGTGTGTTATGTCCCCTTTAATAATTATGTCATCCCGATATTCAATGCTGGACCACACAGATCCATTCTTCTTTTTCATGAAAGGGAACCCTGTCCAAGCTGGAGACAGTGAGTGATGGGTGATGCTGACTGCCAGAGACTGGAGACAAATACTTCTCCACAGCCATTTGTTTGAGAGCGGACAAGGAATAGAAGTGCCCTTGATGCAGAGAAGTGCTTGGGAGGAGATCAATGGCACAGTCATACGGTCAGTTTTGGAGGTGGCTCGAAACCAACCACGGATTGCAGTATACTGCTGGGACTCTGGACTAATCCTCAACCTCCTCCTGTAAAACAGAGACAGACAGGAGAGGCAGCAGGACTATGATCCAGGACTGTGAAGTGACCGGTAATTCAGACAGGATGAACACTATGTCCTCCCTGTGGTTGCCTGATAACGAGCTGTGATGCAATGATGGTCACCAGCTCACAATTATTAAAGGGATCATATGATGCTATTTCTGTTTTGTCAGGAGACACTAGGTTTCTGTGCAAAATCACTTTCTTTGGCATTCAAAAAAAAATAGATGCAGTTAGATTACTTAAAATGGAACGGCACAACTTAGACGTTTGAATTGGTGGAACGCATTTTATAGACAAAACCTAGGAGAGTACAAAGCTGGCTGTGCAAAGGCTATTTGCTCGGACAATCTGGTGCTTCAGAATCAGCGACTGTAAATATGTGTCGTTAATAGTTTAGGTTTAACAGTTAAAATGTTCAAAAGTTCAAATGTAGAGTTTTGCACTCGGGCTGCACAAGCCATTGAAAGGAATGGGTTTCATGGTGCAGCGTCCTATTTAAAAAGGCCTTAACGCATTGTGTGTGTGTGTGTGTGTGCGCGCAGAGAGAGAGGCACAGTAGAGTCAGTCGCGGCTTGTGTACTGCAAATACAAACGAGCGCTGTGTCTGCCACGCCACTCTGCTCCTCTTTCGGGTTTAAACTGATGGTAAAACTACTCAGGACATTGATAACTGTCTTCATATTAACATACTCGTGATTATGGAAAGGGACATTACATTTCCAACGTGTGCTTGTGGTGTTCGGCCAATCGCGATGCACTGGGTCAGCTGGCCAATCAGAGCAGACTCTTCTTTTTGGTACGAGGGTCTTCGAGAGAGAGAGAGGAGGAGCTAGAATAATGTGGACAGTGTTTGAAAATTGGTCAGTTTTTTGAGCAGTAGCATGTCAACATATTCTGTTACACCAAATAACGATTTTTAAAATAACATCATATGACCTCCATAAGGGAATTGGTGCTGAGGACTTGAATGGGAACGCCATACTTATGGGATGGAATTTCCCTATCAATAAGCGCTGAACAGGCAGGAGAGTTTGGGGGCTAAGATATGGATATGGGTGTTCCAGTCGACAGGACTCCCCTGCTTACTAACTGATAAGCAATATGACTTTGATCACCTCAGAACCCTCTGTGTCACCAACATGCCACTGGAATTACTTGTAATCTTTTGCAGAAGAAGGGGGTTGACATCTACTGCCCATTACTGCTGAACAGACTTATTTCATTGTTTTCAATCCTGACATCACAGGTTACCTTGTTCATGACCTGCAAGCTTTCGGTTCCCGTTTGGGCTCCAGTTCCTGTAACATCCCCGGGTGGACAAGCAGGAACATCTCTCCAATACTGCTTTCGCTGGGGCTAGTGCCGGAGCCGAAGCACAACTGAGAGCCAGGTACAGTCAGGTGCAACTTATATGAGGTTGAGTTCAAAAATCAAAAGGAGGCTCCAAGGAATCAGAAGGACCCTGGTCTCTATGACGCAAATCCAAGCAATAATCCATTCAAATGGCAAGGTAGACCAGAGATATCTTTCAAAGATCTTGATCATCTAGAGCTTGAAATCCTGGAAATCAATGCAAAACTTTAGATCCCACACAGCAGCACCGCAGACACAAGTGGCCATCAGGTGATGACACAAACAAACAATAAGAGACATAACTTCATAAACTTGACAACTCTAAACCCTATTACCCTTCTGAATGCACAATTACATACCGTCATAAATTAAAAAGTCTTTATTTAGCTTGAGATGACATGACGCAATTACAGAATTACCCCTGTATTGCAGGTTATGACAACTGTTGCTGTAGTGCGCTGTGGTTTTTACCCACGCATACTCATATGATTTCTGATAGGGGAAGTGAGGAAAGGGCATTATTAACGGTAGAGCAAAAACACACAAAAAGAGCGAGAGAGAGAGAGAGAGAGAGAGAGACAAAGTTTTGTTGCTTGTCAGATAAGGTTCATTTCACTTTTACCTATAGAGTGGTGACAGTGGCATATGCCTGGCAACAGAGTCAGTCACTAGCATTCTGTTGAAAACGATGGGCGCTGAAGTTAAAAATACAAACACACCATTGTCTCTGGAACGGTTTCACATCTCTGAGGATTATGGGTTTATTCTACCCGAGCCTCTGGTAGGTCATTATACTTACTGTATAACATTTTGTTAGCGGCATTTTTTTATACGGTGTGATAAGAATGTATTGGTGTTTTATTCAATGTGCAGTATAATTACTATGATATAATACATCTAATATTAGTTATTATAATGCAATGCAAAATATAAATGAGCTTTTTTTAAGCTACAGTTACTTTAAGCTAGAATTACTGTCCTAGTGAGATGGAATTAAAAGATTAATTTGCAAGCATATACAGTATAAGAAAGCATTAGACATCGACACCGTTTGCTTTCTCAGTGACCTTTATCTATTTGCTTTAATGGTAAATAGGTTAATACAAAACTTTGCTCTCCAAAGACGCAGTTTTATGATTTCGATAGTTCACATTTACAGATGGTGATCCCAGAAAACTATTTAGACCAAATTAGTAGGATTTATGTGCAAATTTGATGACAAGTGCAGTTTTTTTTTTTTAGTTTAGTGAATTGTTAACTTTGACTTACATTTAGTATCTGAGATTATGTATCTCTTTCAATGATTGGTGGAAAACTAAGAATCCACCTCAGGATACCCTTTGGACTGTGAACTCTGTCACATTTAACTCTTTGGCTGAAAAAAAGCAGAAATGTACAGTAAATTTATTGGATATGTGATTTGCCGTACATGCAGTGTGTAGGATCTCCTCATATCAAATTCACATTCGCTTATGCAAAGTTCTGTCGTGAAAATCTAGATGGTGCAAGAATTAGGTACTAATTGAATAAAAAATGATGAAAGTATATATCACGCTGCATATTATGGCGTTATGGACACATGCTGTTACATTGTGTTTCAGAGAGACCTGCCGGTGTACTACAAGCCCTGGATGGACGTTGCCAGAAATGTGCCAGAACTCATCTCCTCCCATTCTCTGCGCATGAGAATCCATGATGTATGAGCTTTCGTGATGAAAGTCTTTTAGACAAAGAGAAATAAGCAGCACAACATTTTTGCATTTACACTCAGAATACAACCAATGTTTTGTGCTAAATGGATTGTTATATAATAGTTTGTTATATTAGTTTCACTACACAGTATACTGTACTTTCACTTTCATTTTCCTTTCTGCCTTGCTTTCCTTTTATTATCATTAGAGGAACTACAAAGCCTAAATGGGGATTTAATTTTGTTCCAGTTACACAATTTTATTTTATTTTTTTATGATATCAGCTATATTTTTACATGGATATTTTTAAATCGATTAATTAAGTTGCAATATATTTAACTGTTATCTTAATTATTCATTTTAATATAATTTTTTTTTATATTTAATTTTTTCTGAACATTTGCAACCTCCTTTTTCAGAATAATTTTAACAAAAACAAATTCTGCTATATTATGCGTGACACACAAATCGTGCTTAATTTTAAGAGATGTAATTAATTACAAATGCCACCAGAGGTTAATGATTCAGTTCTGATCATTCTGTGATTGCTTTGTTTCTCAGATGCCTCTGTTGGAGACTCATTTGTTGCAGACACACCGTGAGCTGCGTTTGGCCCATCTGGCTTTGAGCGTAATGACTATGGGTTACGTATGGCAGGAGGGAGAGAGAGATACTATCAGAGTACTACAATAATTTGATATTAATTTCGGACCCCTAATCGGACTGAAGCACAGAACTGAACTGACTATTTATGTTTGTCATGAACCTCCAGGTGCTTCCGGGGAATCTGTCGGTGCCATTCTGTGAGGTGTCTCAGAGACTTGGTCTGCCTCCTATTCTCATCCACGCTGACACAGTCCTCGCCAACTGGAAGAAAAGAGATCCGGATGGGTAAACTCGCAGATCAATATAACATTGTGTTATTTCATTGTTATCTCGCCCTGTTTTATTTGATCAATATCTCTATCAGTAGGCATTCCGGTTCATCCCAATAGCAGCTGCTCGGTGATTTCTTTATATTAGATATTATATGTTTCACCTTTGCTCCCAGAGTTCTCTTCTAAAAACAAACAAACATAAAGGACAGTTGCTAACCAAAAATCAACTCGAAATATAAAAAAAAATAACAAAATTTTATAAAATTGCATAAAAAACCTATATTTAAACAAATGCATTATTAAGCAAACTAACCAGTAATATTACATTTCTTTTTCATGAACAACTTGACGTGGATTGTTCCAGACCCTTTTCCATGGAGTAAGTATTTTGTTTTATTAACAACATTAATGTTATTTGTAGAACCAGCAGAGGGAGCCATTTCATTATGCTTTGAGAGGAATATGTAAACATGAGCTATGGCAATTCACATCCTCTATGCAGCAGTTATAGATACATTTTGGTCATGAATTAGACACCTCAATGAACAACATAACATATCAACAAATACATAAATAATTCACATGTTGATGTAGTTTGTGGCTAGTGCTTGACCTGCCATTCATGGTGACTGTTTTTGCTTCCTGTGAGGAACTTGGAGTTGTTGTTGACATTGCCCGGTGAAGAAAGTGTGAGAGGATTTTTTCTGGTGACACTGCTGGTGGAGTTGGCAGCAGTTCCTGGCCTGAAGGTGAGAAACGCCACAGTTCATAAACAGAGCACTGCGCTAAGCAGTAATAGCCAAGAATACACCATCATACACCATGCTAGTATTTCATTCATTGCATTGGTTCTCCATTGCATGTAAAAATGCATTGAAAAAAAGCTAATGAGTTGGATCTAGTGTGAAAGCCACTTTACAGTGTGGTATTACCATTTGATAACATTGGAGTACCGTGGTAATACTATAGCTTTTTCTTTTTTTCACAGTCTATCCTTGATGTCATCAACGGCGTCCATTATAATGATGTTGCTATGGTCACCAAAGCTCTGAATGTTATCAGTCAGGCCGTAGACAGCATGAAACAGGCCCTTAAACTAATGCACGGTAATACTTTCAGGAGAGAGAGAGAAAAAAGAAACTTTTTTTGAAGTGGTTCACGTGACAAATAAATGTTTTCTGTTTCAGAATATGTAGATCCCTCTATATTCTATGGCATCATGAGGATTTATCTGTCTGGGTAAGCCATACTGTAGATTTCACTCTGTTTCAGAGTTCTTCTGAACCTGTAAAAACTTAACTGTCCTTCTGCATGTGGATGTTAGATGGAAAGATAACCCATCAATGCCAGAAGGTCTCGTGTATGAAGGAGTTCAGGAGAAGCCAATGGAGTTTTCTGGAGGCAGTGCCGCTCAGAGTAGTGTCTTACACTGCTTTGATGAGCTTCTGGGAGTCCAGCATGAAGGCAGCAGTGGTGAGAAAATCAATAATTGTCTTCATGGTTGACTTTCCTGGTTACATGATGTCTTTATATGAAAATGATTGTTTTTCTCTCAACGCTGTCCAAACAGGGGCCTTCCTGAGAAGAATGAGGGACTACATGCCGCCCTCTCATAAGCAGTTCATTGAAAGCATCTCTAGTCGCCCGTCTCTGCGCAGCTTTGTGCTCCAGCAAACAGATGAGCGTCTCACACACACATTTGAGCAGTGTGTGGCTCGCTTGGTGGACTTTCGTAATTACCACATCAACATCGTCACCCGATACATCACTATCCCGGCCTCCCGGGCCAAACAGCTCCGTGCCAACAAGCAGGGTTCGGACGAGGAGCTGGACGCGATCAGAAGAGCTCCAACAGCGCTGGAGGAAAGAGGTACTGGAGGGTCGGGGATCATGACCTTTCTGAAGACGGTGCGAGACGAAACCAAAGACACTTCCACCTCAAAGTGTACTGATGAAAAGCAAGTCTCGCCAGACCCATCGATGACGGAAATAGAGAAGGCTGCATCTGAGCTCCCAATAGAAGGATAATAGCACCAAAGTATTATCTGCAAAGTAAATGATGCACTACGATAAAATTGTTTTTATGGGTCATAACATAATTTAGGGTGAGATTGCACACATATACAGAAGTAGTTTCCATTCACCGCATAACACACATACACAAACACCGACTTGATTTACACTTACTTCAGCGAGGGCTTCAATCAAACACTTTCTGCAATATGACCCCATAAAGAGCTAATGTTTTTGTCTTTGGTCAAACAATCCAGATATTAAACACATGAATAATGTAAGCACAAATATGACACTATATAATATAACTATGTTGGTTGTTTCATTGCTAAACCCTAACACAAAACTAAAGGCTTATCAAAACACAAACTCCTGAGATTAGAGTCTTAATGTCTGTGTGTATGCTTATAATGCTACAAGCAATCCTGATATAAAGGGTTATTCAAAGTTAAATCCAAATTTCATTCATTTGAAGTCAACATAAATTGTTTGTAACTAGTTTTACTTAACATGCACTATTTTCACCGGATATTCAATAACAAGTTGAGAGTTTTTGAAAGTGTATGTCTAATATGCGCTATAATTAAATAGTTTAATTAATAAGAAAATAATAATAGTAATAATAATTATTTATTGAAATGTAGTTGAAGCTTGGATGATATTTGAGGCAATATTATCTTAATAACACACATAATATAATATTACCTTCTTTGTAGTTGAACGGTTGAACTAAAAATACTAAAATTGATATTTAAAATGTACCTTCAGGGGTACAACAGCTTTTATTTGGCCGCCAAAATGCCTCTTCAAAAGGCCCTACTGAATGAAGGATTTGAGGAAGGAGCTGAAGTGCTTGGATTACAAAAGGTGTATTTGAAGTGCGCTTCATGAACGGCGAAGCAGTGAGACACAGAGAAGTCAAATTATCGATTATTGAATAAAGATGTGTTTTTATCTTTGCATACGAAAAGTATTGTATACACACACAATCTTTCATATTGAACCATGGATGTTTTTCATACTGGTAACTGTGTGACAGTAAATGGGACATTCTAAAATATCTTAAATTGCGTTGTTGAAGACAAACAAAGCTTTTACTTTGAAACAGCATGGGGGTAAGTAATTAATGACGAAATTGTCATTTAGGGTTTTTTTTTTTTTTCTCTCACCTTTTTTTAAGAGGTCACCCTTGTCCCTTTGGGGACTCTTTTTGTTTGTTACCATAGCAATTGATCTGTTACCTTGTTATCCCGTCTCCTTAGAATATTAAAAATGAATTAAAACCCAGACTATATTCTTTAGAAAGGTAGAAATGTTATGCATATTTAAGATTGAGAACATCTGTTTGTAAGTGGTTCAAACTGAATCCGACCAAAAAAAGTTTAATTTTGCAAAAGATATAAGACGTTCCGCTACTTGTGTGTGTAGATATGTGAACTGTGTGCAGTGTTTTCACAAAATGAGTTTCAAAAGCTCCGTGTAAGCATTTAAAAAAACTGTAACAAGATTATTAATTAATTTATTTATTATTTTGTGAATCTGGCTCCTGGAAAGTAGCGTGCGCGCACAGTTAAATGTTTTTGACTATAGGATGCGGAATGTTTGTCTTGTGGTATCTGGTAGGAATGCGTGAATATCAGCTCCACAAAGAATGTAAAACTGTCTAAGGATTAGGTCTGGTGAGTTTCTGTGGGATCACCTCTGAACTTTTCAGTGATTTCGAGGTGATTTCAGTGAAAGAGGTGGTTGTTTTAACAAAAAGGTGCAGCACTTCTAAATCAAACTATTGGAAATCATGCATGCAAGAATGGTGTGAAAGTACGGTTTTTATGTTTAAAATAAAAAAAAGTTAGCAGAACATGATCGTGCAAACTAATTAAAATGATTATGATTTATGTGACTGTAGACAACTTTTGTAGACTGTAGACTTTTTTCAGGGCATCACATTCATTGGATGAATTCTAAAGTGTTTAGGGAAATACTGTCTGCCCAGATTCAGTCAAATGCAATTGATTGGGCTGCGCTTAGTACAAATATCACAAATGGACAATGGCCCAAAGCATACAGCAAAATAAGGTCATTATATGGACTAACAGATTGTGTTAGTTACGTTTGGCGGCCGATATAAAAAACTATAATTCATTTTAATTCTTTACGTACATTTCCCATTTGAACTAATACCTATACACTAACCTACATAACGCAATTGATAAAGATTAGAAGAGAAGAAGAGAGATCGTATCAGGTGTCATGCTGGTTGAGACTCAGATCACAAGATGTGAAAACATCTTCTTCTAAAGATGTGAAAACTGGTCTGGTGAGTTGATACATGGTTGACTGTGAACTTTATAGCAAAGTTCAGGATGAACAAAGAATAGTTCAAATTGTTATTAGTGTTCCACTATAGAAGCGATTACTTTATTTTGTCAAGATAAATGTGATCACAAAATGATGCCGGTTACCGGGTGAAGTCGCCTTGATTTTGCCAAGTAAAACATTACTGTTCAAACATATAGACTTATTCCAATCCCTAGCCCTAGACCTAACTCTAACCAAAATGTATTCCTAAAATCAGTGAGAAATGAGAGCAGATTTGCAAGGCTGTAGAAGCACCTAATCGTAAGGGTGAAAAATGATCCCTCAAATCTGATTGGTTGATTAGAATCTCTCAGGAAAAAAGGTACACAATGGTACAAATAATGTTCCTCAAAGAACAGTTTTGTACCTTTTCAATAATTGTACCTTTAATGGTGGGGCGGGGCGACACGTGTTGCAATATACAATTTTATGAATGGTCTACGCTGATTGGCTGTCCTACGGAAATATTAAGCACCAACCGCAGCGATTTTAGTTTAAATCAAATGGCATTGGTTGTATTTTTTTATTAACTTAAAATGAATTAGTTAGATTAAATTACAATCAAACGCTTGGCGATGGCATCTCTGAGTACTTCAAACAGAACAGAGCCGTGCCGCTCACAATATAGTACTATATCTATGTTAAAGAAGGTTTTTTAATCGTTTCACAATAAACGAAGCAAACATATACATAAAATTCACTGTTTAAGGTTTATCCTACATAAGGATCGCTGGATAAGCATAAACTACGATGATAATACACTGTAGTTCAGTAAAAATTTTTAAATATTTTTTTAATTCTTTATTTTATTGAACAACCGTTGTGGCAAATAAGACCATTAGTAACACTTTCATAAATAACATAAATTTAACGCCTTTAATTATCATCAGTATGTGATTAATTAAGTATTATTTTGGCATTAGCACATAATTACTCATGTACCCTTAAGCCCTATTCGGACAGGACTAGTTTTCTAAACTATTTTCATGTATCATTTCAGATGGGACTATCATCTCTTTTTAACGGTCTTTGTCAGTCACATGTGTTTATTATGTGTGATGTCACTAAGGCGCCATTTTGAAGAAATCGTTGCATAATTTTAGCTGATACTGATAGCCTGTATTAACAGTTCATTACAAGTATCGGTTTTATATGTAAATAAATACAAATCTTCCTACTAAAATTAAAAACTGGTGCTAACATAGCCTTCTGTGGTCTGCAACACAAACACATCTCAGATATGAAGCTTTTCCCTGAAGAAACAAGTCTTTCACATTAAATATGATTGTTGAATCTTGGAGTGGACATAACTTACCAACACACTTTTTATTATTCAAATCCGTTAAAGGATTTTTAGGCTGCATTACTTAGATTTGCTGGAACCGGGAACACTACTCCTACAATACGATGTACTTGTGACATCGTAAAAAGAATGGCATCTACATTAATATTAGTCCTGTCTCTTTCTCAATCTGTTTTCACAGTTTGTAACCAGACTAGATGGTGGATCAGCAGCCAGAGATTATGTTCATCAGAGACCAGAACACCTAGATGCGCACCGTGAACAGATCACCAGATCCTGACACACACACACTCACTAAGTCATTTACACTATCTGACACAGCTGCCTTTGAAATTGAACTGGAGGTTAAGTGCTGGGCGTCCTGTCAGAGGAGAACTGACCCCAACTGAGCCTGGTTTCTCTCAAGGTTTTTTTTTTCTCCATTCTGTATGGATGGGGTTTTGGTTCCTTGCCGCTGTCGCCTCTGGCTTGCTTTGTTGGGGACACTTAACTTCTAGTGATTTAACGTCGAATTGATTACAGAGACCGTCTCTGCATTTAATAACAAATTGGTCACTCTCGTCATTATACATCCCTTGTACTCTTCTACATTATACTGTACAGTGCTTTGATGCGACCTGTGTTGCAGGCTGTGGTACGGAGAGTTATACATCTGCATCCTCTGCTTCACCACTGAGAGAGAGACAGTGAAGAAGACAATGTATGTAGTTTCGACAGAAAATTACGATTTAAGTCATTTCGCCCACCCATCTGTTAATATGTGATAAAACTGCTCATTAAAAACCCATATTTTCCAAGACATGATGTATTTTTTGTTTATTTTTGAAACTGATTTTTCAGTTAAGCTCCTAAAATGCGTGTGTTTGACACAAACTCATCCCAAAATTCCTCAACATCACCCTTTTTTGGGGGGTTATTCATCCCCATCACCCTTAAAGCCACCTAAGGCTTTCATTCATCTTCAAAACACAAATGATGATGTTTTAAAGAAAAATGAGAGATTTCTGTTCCTCCATTGACAGTCCACACACTGTTCTGGGCATTGAATGTGTAAGTTGCATTGCTGTTTTTGAGGGACAGAATGCTCTCAGATTTCATCAAAAATATCTTGCGACGAATCTTTGTGGTATGCATGTTTCATCTTTAGACAGCTTTTTTTGAAAGTGTGGAATGTACATTGTACGTCTTTATAGCTGCAACATTTTTTGTAGGTGTGATTTTTTTATGCGGCTCTGGCTTTAAATCTGGTGATATCATGGGAGAATATAAACAATGGTCACAATCAGATCAAGTGTTAGATGCGTGTGTTCAGGGTGCATTTGTAGCTAGTCAGCCGGAATATGAATGCAACAATAAAACAAAGTAGGGGGATATTCAATAGGAAAATGGCCTAATATTTAATCTAAAATTTTGTCTTGATTATATCTCTACACCTAAACCTAATCTTACCCATGAGTAATGCCTAAAATCAGAGGAAATGCTAAATGAATGACACTGCTGTACAAGGACCAAACACTGACTGAAAGCCTGAACTTCACAAAAACTATAAACTGGTTCTTCAAATCTGACTAATTTATCACAATGTTGTTCGAGGATCAACAAAGATATTGATCCAGGAACATGCCTTACTTGGAAAAATGAGGTCTATCATCACAAAAGAGTCACATCTGTCTTAGTCATTTTGTTTTAAATAAGAAATAAGAACAACTGCGCACTCGTTTAAGCATAGATTAAAAAGAAAAACATCAACTAGAGCAGAAAAAGTACTTTTCACTCTCAGATATACAGGTAAAAAAGCTCTCACTGGGGCGGTACCTTTTCAAAAAGTATGTGTTTGTACCTAAAGGGTCAATTTTGGTACCTAAAAGCTACATATTAGTACATATATTTGATTGTAATAGGTACGAAAGTGTGTCTTTACCACCCAAGTTGGGGAAAGGGGGATATTTAGGACCAGATGCCATAATGATGTTTATATCCACCACAAAAAGATGGTGGTCGTAAGGTTCATGTGGAAGCAGTGCTCCTACTCCCAGAATCTCACTGCTAGCACTCAATCTAAGCTTGTACAAATTCAAAGTATAGTTTACTAGAATTGTTATGTTTACAAGAATTCTTAAAGTAAACATCAAAGTTATGATCCCGTTTTTTTCCATCATGGACGGGGGCATGAATAATTAAAAAGGTCAGATCTTTTCACTGTTGTATTTACATTGTTTTATGGTTGCTTTTGCTGTTTTGTGAAATTTGGAGTCTCAATTTTACCAGCCTTTTCTGAGTGAGAATTGTTTCCAAGCTTTTTTCAAGTAAAATTCTTCTCCCAATCTATGAACAGCCCACTGATCCCATCTCCTGACGGCCGCTACGGGACTTCTTGGTACACTATTATTATTTTTTTCAGAAATTATATTTCTGAAAGGGGAGGTGAAAAAAGATGGTAAAAGAGATAAAAAAGTGATTGAAAAGTGAGTGATAGTGTTAGATAAGGTTCATTCCACTTCCAGCTACAGAACGTCCAGTGCTTGCTGTATTGTACTAAAATTATGGGCACTAAAGTGAAAAATATAGAGACAACATTGTCTTTCAGACAGTTTCATATCTGTGAGAGTTATGGATTTATTCTTCCTGAGCCTCTGGTAGGTCATTCTTTTTCTTCACAAATTGTAACATTGTAGTAATAATTAATAATATATAGGTGAATGAACAAGCAGTGAATGATAAAACAAGACACATTTTTGTATATGAAAGCATTAGACTTTGACAATGACAATGAATGCATTCTGCTTTAATGGTAAATACAGTCTAAACCTGGATTAAGTTGAATTTACTTAAAATTTGTAAAAAAATTTAAGTAATATTTACTTGAAAACTTGAAGTAATTGCTACTTAAATATATAACAGTCATTGTAACAACTGTTTTAAATTGAATTTACTCATGACTTAGTATAGCTACCCACTGACTCCAATCCAATTTAATAATCCAAATTAAAAGTTTCTCAAGTGGTTTATGAAACATTGAAATTATTAGAAGTTATTATGTATCCCTTTTAATGATTGGTTAAAATTTAGACACTACCTTAAGATATACAATATATATGTATTACGTAATGAGAAAAAAAAAATTATGTATTGTATATATTGTAACTGTATAGTATTTATATTAAGATAACAACACAATTTTTATTTATTTTTCATTGCATTAGTATAAAATGTATTATAAACATATACACTATATAGATCAGGGTTCACCAAACTAGATCCTGGAGGGTCGGTGTCCGGCACAGTTTAGCTTAAACGTTTCCTCCCTGAAAGTTTCAAGAAGACCTAATAAGACCTTGATTAGCTGCTTGAGGCGTGTTTGATTAGCGCTGGAGCTAAATTCTGCCGGACACCGCCCCTTCCGGGAGTGAACTTGGAGACCGCCATACAGACTTGTGTATACTTGTGTTTTGTGTTTCAGAGAGACCTGCCAGCGTACTACAGCCCCTGGATGAACATTGTCAGAAATGTGCCAGAACTCATCTCTTCCCATTCTTTGCGCCACCAAATTCACAATGTATGATCTTTGTCATGTTCATGTTTTTATGTCTTTTATTTTGATGTTTAATACCGGTTCCTGTTTGTTTCATGCTTCCCTTGTACTCATATGTCTCTGCCTTGTGTATGTGTCATGTTCTGATTGGTTGTTCTAGTCATGTGTAGTGTTCCTCATTGGTAGGTTCTTGTCATGTGACCCTGTTTGTTTGCTATGAGTAGCCCATTTGTTCCCATTGTTCCTTGTTGTGTATTGATGTTGCAATCCGCTGTCGTTGAGTCAAGCCAGTTTAAACCAAGTCTGTTAAAGTAAGTTAAGTCTGTTCAAGTCAATACACAACCACTACCATGAACCCAGCAGTTACCCTCCTCGTGTTTAAGCTTAATCCAAAACTGTGTATCCTTTTGTACAGTGTCATTGTATATGATTACATTATCCTGGTAAGCAGCAGCCTACGTCTCACAGCCTTGCAAGACTCTATATATCTGATACTGGAATGTGGCAGGTGCTCCATGCAGGCCAAAAGGAAGAACAGTGAAATGGAATACTCAAGATGGAGAATGGAAGCCAGTAAAGGGCCATCATGCAGGGTCAAGATACACCTGCCAGTAGTTCTTATACAAGTCCTGGGTTGTGTATGAACCGAGACCTGACTATTCTTTCCAGGAGTTCATCTATGCAGGGCATCGGGTAAGCATTGAACCTGGACTGGTTGTTTAGCTTCTGGAAGAACTTTTTTAGGGACTATGAGTGATTGAGGCCATTTTCTGAAGGCTCACTCGTAGCTCCAGCATGATCTTAAATTCCTTGTTTTGGTGGAATAAGTAGCCTTTGTAGGTAGGGTCTTTGTCTGCAAGGGGTGCTGTCAATCAGGTGGATGTAGTGTTGAACAACAATAGGCCTCTAGTGCAGTAACTGTGGGAACTGTGTGAATAGTTGGAGCAATTGGGTCTGGTCTTGTTTTGGCAGGTATTCAATGTCTGCATTCAGTTGCTGCTCTTCTGCCAGTTTGGTCATCTTCCTCCAAGTTCACCTATTGTACCTTCAGCGCAGTCTTTGGAGCATTGTTATGTGCACTTTCTACTCTTTTAACAGGTTCACATTATATATTTATCATAGCCTTTGTCTGGGTGGTATACTTCAAATGTCACTGGCCTCATTTTTCATATACAGCGCCTGCCATCTTGTTTGAGGAGGTAAAATTGGTAATAGTAATATGCTGACTACAGTTTTATACCTCAGCTTCTGGTCTGGTATTTTAGTCTGGTTTTCTGAGCTGGTTTTCTAAATTATTTATTTACTTTAATAAAAGCAACAGTGGTATTGCAACCAAGTGGAAAAACAAAAAAAATGTTTTTTTTAAAAGGGTTTAAAATAGGTTAATAATCCCATCATGATTGTTCATATGATGTTTTGTGTTCCTATCTCAGATGCCTCTGTTGGAGACTCATTTGTTGCAGACACACCGTGAGCTGCGTTTGGCCCATCTGGCTTTGAGCGTAATGACTATTGGTTACGTATGGCAGGAGGGAGAGAGAGATACTATCAAAGTACTGCTATTATTTTATATGCATTCCAAACCACTGATAGGACTGAAGCACAGAACTGAACTGTCGGACTATTTATGTTTGTCATGAACCTCCAGGTGCTTCCGGGGAATCTGTCGGTGCCATTCTGTGAGGTGTCTCAGAGACTTGGTCTGCCTCCTATTTTTATCTACGCTGATGCAGTTCTTGCCAACTGGAAGAAAAGAGATCCAGATGGGTAAACTTCCTGATCCAAACATTATTAAAACTCATATGTACTGATATGCAATAACATATTATCTTGACCTATCTTAACAAATTTGTACATTTTATCTTTGGATTAAAAGTAATTATTTAATAATTATTCAATACCCCATAGGCTTCAATTCCTGCTAGCATTTAATTTGATGTTTCATGCCCAAGAGGCATTTCAGAGATGGCTGGCAAGTGACATGACTTGCCTTAAAGAGACATTGCTATTGATCACTCAAACCCCTTTCTCTACTTTTCCATTGGTCTCGCATATTTAACACTTTTTATTTGTGTTAGTAGTTCTAATCAAATACCCATCCAACAAGCAATGGATTGCAGGCAATATTAGCTGTCAGGGTGTGCATCGATCATCGTCAGTGACAGAAATAAAGATGGCTGCAATCCGAGCTCATAATATAATGATAATATGTAATAATGTAATGTAATAATTTGCATTGATCCCTTCTTGCTCTTAAAGTTGAGAAGACATGAAATGCAGTATGCACATGTGTAATAAAACATTCCTCACATGGGTCTGGGGGCTGAATAAAGGCCTTCTGTAGTGAATCCATGCATTTTCGAAAGATAATTATTCAAATTTCAAATGCAATAAACACTTTTCTTTTACTTCTGCTCTCTGTGGCACGCGAGAGCAGTCCCAGTAGATGAGGTAACATGTATTGCTGTGTGTGGGATGTTTTATTACAAATTTGCACACTTTATTTCATGCCTTTATGGGTCTCTAGAATTGTCAGTAAGTTGTCAACAAAGCAGAGTCCATGTAGTACAATCTACACTCAACATTTTAGACTTGACTAAGACCTGAATTTTTCCAGAAGATTCAGCAACCAGCTGCTCTATCTAATCATTTTTCTTTCGTTCATACCTCTCGTCACTTTGGTTGAGGTGGGGGGCACTGGTTTGCTTATTTTCAACAATTGGAAATCCTCAACCCACTCTCCCCTATGCAATTATAATACATTTGAATCTGATGCGATTTCTGTAATAGCTTCAAAAAACTCCAGGCATTAATAATGGATTGCCCTTTAAGGGAACCTTCCTAGAGGAGCTGGATGGCCTGCTGTCCTCATTCCCGGAACTTTTAGTCTTCGGTAAATTCAGCATTCATCCGGACAAGCCTTATGCTACTGGCTTCTATTTACTCCATGTTTCATTTGATCTTAAATGCCTTACCACTACAAGCATGCATAAATCAGGAAATCAGCTTGACTTAATTTACACATAAAACTAAAAGTTCTCCTTTTGTCACCTCTCCGAGGCAGAAGTATCGAAATACCCTCCAAGCAATCTCTCTTACCCTCTTATCAGCACTTAAACACATCATCAACACATCTCTCCTCACAGGCTTCTTCACCGCTACGTTCAAGCAGATTCGAGTAACCCCACTGCTCAAAAAAAACTGTATTGAACTAATCTCTTATAGACAGCTACAGACCTGTCCCTCACCTTCCATTCATAGCGAAACCATTCAACTGAGATTGCGCTATTTTCTGTCACGGAATTGCACTGATTCCAAATCATCAGTTCTAATTCTGCTGGATCTATCAGCTGCTTCTGACATCATCAGATTCTTCTATCAGCCCCTCTCATCACTGGGCATCCCAGGATTTCCACTTCTCCAGTTTGAAGCCTTTCTCTTTGGTAGAGCCATTGTCAGCTCCCTGGCCGGTTTCGATTGCTTCTACCAGTTGTTTTGTTTTCCTGTTTCTCCTCATTTCGTAGGTTGTGCATCTGAATTTGCTAACTCAGCTCGGACGCCAGCTTCCTCACCTCTTCCTCTGCTCTCTACTATCCACAAGGCCACGTTGTTGAGGGCCCTCTGTCAAAGTCATTTTTGGTTTGCCAATTTCTTTCCCTAATAATTATGCCGGGATTTGTATTTTTCTCAGGAAATTATTATGGACTTGTTTTTCCTCTTGAAGCCTGTATCTGTATTGTGTTCCTAAACACTCACTATTATAATTCTACATCCCCTGCAGAAGTCTGAGATCTGCTAGTGAGTGACACCTTGTGGTACCATGTGGAGTGGGTGGAGGAACGACCTCTCACCCCTATCTGGAATGCTAGAGCCGTGACAATTTTCTAATGACAGCTGAAGACTCTGCTTGACACTATGATTGAGACTTTTTATTAAATCTCTTTATTCTTTCCCTTTCTAGCCCGTACTTATTTGAAAATGCCTGAAACTTGGTATTACAAGCACTTCATATGACTGTCTTTCTCTTTAAGAAGAACTGCTTTATGTATTCACCAACTGATGTTTGGATAAAACATCTGCAAAATGACTAAATTTAAATTGCCCACCCTTAGCTCTGTCCCTGTTGTATCGACTTGATTACGCAAATCTACTGATAAGCTACTTCAGCAAAGGTCTTCCTCTTATTCCATGAGAGACATAAGAAAAAAGATATTGGTGCTTGCTAATGTTGTCCCTCCCCTTTGTTTGGCACAAGTGGCTTTAAAGAACATCAACTAAAAAGCACTCTCAAAATAAGTAAATAATAATTATAATAAGTTATGTATATCTTTATAATAAGTAAACACTGTCTACACTGAAATGAATCACATGTAATCTACATCTGCACTTCGTTGTTTAGTGAGAGAATTCATGAGTGTGCTGAATTCAGTCAGAAACAAAACTCGTTTTAGCAATTATTGGCCATAGCTCAGTAAAATCAAGTCTTTGTAAGTGTTTTTGTAAAGTTTTTCTTTTTATATTTGCCTCTAGCCATTTAATACTGGCAGTCTTGCTTCAAGATTGTAAATAAAATGAAATGTCAAATAACAAACTGAATTAAATTTTCCATTTCATTTAATTTTCAATTTTGTTACATATTTTGCATACGATTTTCTGTAAAGTAACAGTTAGTCTGGTTTTAATAAATATTATTTTTTTTTAGTTGGCAGAAATACTTTGCCTTCAGATTTGTTTTCAGATGCTACATTAACTTACCATTAATAATATATTTCTTTTTCATGCACAACTGAATGTGGACCATTCCTAGACCTTTTTCCATGGAGTAAGTATTTTGATGAATTAACAGAAATATCCTAAATGTTATTGATTTTTAAAGTCAGCAGAGGGAGCCACTTCATTACGTTAAGAGGTGAATACGTAAATATCCTTTGTGTAAATTCTGATCCTCTTTACAGCATCTGACGTTATATTTACATTTGTGTCAAGAATGACAACATGTAACAAAAAAAAAAAAAAAAGCATTACATTGTAAATCCAATGTAGTTTTGGCTATGGCTAGTTTCACCATTCATGGTGACTGTTTTTGCTTCCTGTAAGGAACTTGGACTTGTTGTTGACATTTCCTGGCGGGGAAAGTGTGAGAGGATTTTTTCTGGTGACACTGCTGGTGGAGTTGGCAGCAGTTCCTGGCCTGAAGGTCTGACACCTTGAGAAATGCAACAATTCACAGAGCTACAGAAGCCATAACAGCCAATAATTCATATTGATACACCATACTAGTATTTGTTTAATTACTTTGATGCACCAAAGTAACTATATATTGAATGAAACGTTGCCAAACTTCGCTCAGAGCTTTAATCTTTACTCAGAAATTGCTAGTAAACTATACAAAGTAATGGCAAGCAACACATTGAGTTCATCATGACATTTTGAAATAGAAAGACAAAAATAGTACCACCTTGTAAAACATCCAGTAATCTTTGTTCTCTTTGCAACTTTTGCAGGTATTGTATATTGTGGTATCAACATCTGATTACATTGATGTACTGTGGTAATACTAGCCGTTTCTTTTTTTCACAGTCTATCCTTGATGTCATCAACGGCGTCCATTATAATGATGTTGCTATGGTCACCAAAGCTCTGAATGTTATCAGTCAGGCCGTAGACAGCATGAAACAGACCTTTAAACTAATGCACGGTAATACTTTCAGAAGAGAGAGAGAAAAAAGAAACTTTTTTTGAAGTGGTTCACGTGACAAATAAATGTTTTCTGTTTCAGAATATGTAGATCCCTCTATATTCTATGGCATCATGAGGATTTATCTGTCTGGGTAAGCCATACTGTAGATTTCACTCTGTTTCAGAGTTCTTCTGAACCTGTAAAAACTTAACTGTCCTTCTGCATGTGGATGTTAGATGGAAAGATAACCCATCAATGCCAGAAGGTCTCGTGTATGAAGGAGTTCAGGAGAAGCCAATGGAGTTTTCTGGAGGCAGTGCCGCTCAGAGTAGTGTCTTACACTGCTTTGATGAGCTTCTGGGAGTCCAGCATGAAGGCAGCAGTGGTGAGAGAATCAATAATTGTCTTCATGGTTGACTTTCCTGGTTACATGATGTCTTTATATGAAAATGATTGTTTTTCTCTCAACGCTGTCCAAACAGGGGCCTTCCTGAGAAGAATGAGGACTACATGCCGCCCTCTCATAAGCAGTTCATTGAAAGCATCTCTAGTCGCCCGTCTCTGCGCAGCTTTGTGCTCCAGCAAACAGATGAGCGTCTCACACACACATTTGAGCAGTGTGTGGCTCGCTTGGTGGACTTTCGTAATTACCACATCAACATCGTCACCCGATACATCACTATCCCGGCCTCCCGGGCCAAACAGCTCCGTGCCAACAAGCAGGGTTCGGACGAGGAGCTGGACGCGATCAGAAGAGCTCCAACAGCGCTGGAGGAAAGAGGTACTGGAGGGTCGGGGATCATGACCTTTCTGAAGACGGTGCGAGACGAAACCAAAGACACTTCCACCTCAAAGTGTACGGATGAAAAGCAAGTCTCGCCAGACCCATCGATGACGGAAATAGAGAAGGCTGCATCTGAGCTCCCAATAGAAGGATAATAGCACCAAAGTATCTTGGAATGGTGATTTGACAACCAATGATTATTGGAAAAATTAAAATTCAATAGTTTACCCAAACATTTACATTTACTCCAAGTTGTCTCCAACATCATCCAAGATTTTATTCTTCAGAAGAACAGTAAAAAAGATTCTTGGGGATTTATAAAACGCTAGTTAACAGCTACCATCACTTTGAGAGTCAAAATCGTCTACAGGCAAGAAAAAATAATTATCGTGACAATATATTGAGGTGTGATGATATATTGAAATGATTAACTATGCAAAAAACTGAACATTAATTACAGTCAGACCCAAGAACTGATGAGCTGATACGAGCAGGCGTAAACCCTAACACTTTAATGAAGGGACAAAATGAAAATGCATATAACTATGAAGCCAAATAAAAAAACAAAAACTTGTGGTATTGATATGCAAAAATGGACTTTGGCGTATATATGACATAGACGTGTTTAGCATGCATATAATATGCGGTTTTCACATGCATATCCTAAGAAATTTGTTGGTTTGCATATGGTATGGTGCATATATCTTCGAGTATTTATGTTACGTATGTTTGCCACAAACAACTTACCAAAGTCAGTTTTTTCGTGTCTATGGACCCTTTTAACAAGACAATGGTGATGTGAACAACATCGTAAATCCTCAGGTTTTTCATATTTGTACTTTTATTATGCAAATGTATAACTCTATTCTCTGTTTCTGTATCTCTGTATCATCGTTATGCCATTATTAGTCATTTTTTTTTCCTTTTATTGAAAGTCATGAAAACACTATTGTACAGTTTTTCTTTTGCTATGTGAGCAAATGGGAATGCAAAAAAATATATATATATATATATATATATATATATATATATATATATATATTCCAGTTACTTCACCCTCAGATTACTCAGAGCTCCACTCCACTGAGCCAACACTGTCTACAACTAGGTCCCTTGCAATGGGCATTGTTGCCGGCTCTCACCTCAACTGACGTCTTGTTGGGCTCTGGCTCCATGACAATCCGTTCCTCTGTTGCGATGGGTGCGTCCTCTTCATCAGTGGTGGCCTCAGGCATGCATTCTGCACAGTGGGGAGATGGAGGGTTGGGCAATGGGTCTGGAGTGGGACTTGCAAGAACCAACAGTGAGGGATGATCTATTTCTCACCAGTGTCCACTCCACGATTGTGGTGAACTCAGCTCGAAGACCATCCTCAGACAACAGCGTTCTGCACTCGGTGCTCAGGCTAGCATTACAGTATGAGCAGAGAGAGTTGTCCGGATATCTGGTGAGGTCTGCAAAGAGCCAGAAATGGTTTGGTATGGTCTTCGAGCAAACACGGATCCATGACAGGAAGAAACACTACTGAAACAAGAAAACACTAAGAAAAATGAGTGGTAGAACACAACTAAATGAATAACCTGTTTGTTGGTCTGCTGTTCTGTCAGCACTGCTATTGCTCTCCTCGGAAGGAGGAAACACTCTCCATCACTGGAACAGGACATTAGAAATGCAGGGTTTAAGTAGGGCAAACAATGAGTACTTAACTAGATAACTAGCAGATACACACCTGGAACTCAATGAAACATAATATTAATATAATGACGATAACAGTACCAAATATGGCCATACACATGTGGAGCAAAACTCCTGACACATAGCTTGCCTTCAATGAAAAACAGGGTTATGGACATTTTGTGGCAAAGAATGCCATGATTTCAAGCCAAACCATAATTTAAACCATCAACTTTAGTTTCCATTATATGCAACCACTAATCTTTCCATTTAATTTAAATTAGAATGCAAAATATGTCCCCCTTCTCACTCTGGCTAGTTTGATTCAAACCATGAGCTTCAGTTCCTGGATGACAACTGGCTGCAACTAGACCGCTCTCAAACTAAAAAAGCTTTCATGGAAGCTTATTTTTAGTCAATAATTGTGAGAATTCCAATAAGCAGCTGTTGCATTTGCATTTTTGGATAACAGAAAAAAAAACTACTGTAATTATATCATTCTGTGCAAAGATTAAGTATGAATCTTGTTGCTGATTTTCATGGTTTTTGTGGTTATTTCATTCCATGGTAAACCCATTTATGAAGTACAGTTTTCAGTAAGTATAGACAAACGGTACAAACGGTACAGATTTTTCTCCTATTCAATGTGGAGTAGCTTACACAAGCCTGTAAAAATGCCACTGTGAAATAAATAATCATTATAATAAGTCATACTGCTTTGTGATGGAGACACTAAATTGTGAGATATGGTGAAAAAATTAATATAATTATTATAATTAGCGGTACTACTAATATATGTTGTGGTGGAAAGGCTTATTTTTTAGTGAATTGCTTCGGTCAGACGGTGAATTTACTATTATGATATTTTATTCTTGATATTTGAATACATATCTTGGCCAGCGTCAATTGAAGTGGCTCTGCTGAGCTGACATTCATTCTGATTTATTGCCATAGTTGTTGGTATGCGACATTCCACCTTGTATTTCACAGGAGGAGCTCCAGCTCATCCAATGACACGGCAGAGACAGCAGACAAACAAAGGTCACTATCATCATTTTAATGTGTGACTAGAGAGGTTTCAGTCTGAATCACAGCTTTGGGTGCGTAGCTCCTTTGGGCATTCATATACTGATTCAAGAATCAGCTTTCTTACCGGATGATGTTTTCTGGTATATTGGGTGGTAAAGCGTGTCCAGGCCAGCGATGTCCAGACATTGTGTTAAATGTGGTCTTGGTGCGACCTACGCTTATGAATCTCATGGTTTATGGTTCATATCTAAGTAATTCACAGATCATTTGAAAAGTCATGTCTTAACATGTAATGTTATATTGATAAACGCGAAACTAAGGGTGTTGGTTTCAATCAAGCGCGACTAAGAATTTCCCACAGCTCATTGCCTAAAAGATTAATAATGACACGGAGGGCGGAGCGTGTTACGCCCTTTGTGAGATTCTCAATCTTTCCAAAAACATCACGTGAATGTCACAAAGATACAAAACAATTAATAAATCCACTGGGTTAGTTTAAGGTCCCCACAACAACAACTTCAAGATTTGAAGTTCCTGAATACCCTAGGAAAAAAGGAGCGTGTCTAATTGTATTTTATGTGAACTTGTTTGACTTGTAACTCAGTCCTCACCGATGATAGTAATATTAATAAAATAAAAGGTCATTTAAGTGCACATAAAGAGAGGCACTTTCATCGCTGGGTTTCTTAACACATTTAAGTACTCTAATGTCTATTTAAAAGCTTGACTTTATACTTAAATCATTGTTTTACTGATGTTTTGTGGTATTTAAAGGAGTTGTTATTTTTATGCACTGACAAATATACTAAAGCAAATTTGTAATTCCAATTCCAATTTCAATACTATTGGCATTAAAGTACATTTGAAATGACTGTAAATGATCATCAGTACATTCAGCAGTACACTTTATACACATTTCAAAGACAATACAAATAATGATGTAATTACTCTAAATAGAAAACACTCACATTCAACGTAATGCATTTATTATGAATTTAAACTACATTTATATTCAACTGCAAATAACATTCAATTAAGTGTCTGAAAGCATTATGTAATTAGTCTGTTGTTGTAAAAACACTGTATATTGTGTTCTCTATGATTTGAAATGTTTAACATGTTCATGCTGTTCAGGTGACATGGGTGGTAATGTGTTTAAGCATATTAAATATTCCTATTCAGCAACTTGTTAGCAAGTATTACTGATATATTTTATTAATTTAACCATGAAAAAAAAAATCACTGAAATGTTTTGCAAAAACACTTGCTTTCCAACTAATTTCTGCATTTTTCCGAAACTGCACTCCAGCGGTTAGTCTGCCAGTTCTTCAATGTATCTTGAAGATCCAACATCTAGATACTGGGGTGCCTCAGGGCTTAGTTATAGGACCACTTCTTTTGTATGTTTACATGGCATCACTAGGTTCTGTCTTTCAGAAACATGGTTTTTCCTAGCACTGCTACGCTGATGACGCTCCACTCTACGTCTCCTTTCATCCTGATGATCTGACGATAGCTGCTCACATCTCAGCTTGGTTAACAGTTTTCTTGCTGAATGAAAGACAGTCACCTTTAACTCAACCTTGCTAAGACAGAACTGCTTATGATTTCAGCAAACCTATAACAATTTCAGCATCCGGCTAGTTGCATCAACTCTAACTGCTTTAAGAACAGTCAGAAACCGTGGATTTGTGATTGATGACCTAAATTCACTGCTTCAGATTTTTGTGCCCTGCAAAACCTTGCGAATAGCACATCGTAGGCACATTCCAAAGTGGCATACAATAGTTTTCACAGACTTTCACCTTAACTGTTCGTCGCTTGTGGCCTGCCCAACTCGATCTGAGCAGCTGTGTCCATCTTCAAGAAATGGCTAAAGGCACATCTCTTCCGTCAACACTTGACCTCCTAACACTAGCGTTCTGTATTATATTTAAACTTTATCTACATGTTGTCTTTTTATTTATTAGTTTAAAAATCCTATATGTGTACTGCATTTAGCTAACCAAGACTTGCCACAGCTCTTACACTTAATGTTTTAAATATTATTGTTGGTGTTGTTTTTGATTGCGTCCTCATTTGCCTAATATCATCCCTGAAGCACTCTATGTATTCACGTCCCTCATTGCACTGCATTATGGGATGCCTTCCCTGTAAAAAGATACATGCATTACTGCCTTGAATTAAACAAGGTATAGATGGCAGCATAAAGCTTCTTTTCTTTTGCTTTCTGAAGATGACTTAAATGCTGCCTGGTTACATAAAATGCTAACTATAAACAAGCGTGTGACTTTATTGCATACATCCTTTAGCACAGGGCATAAGGAAACTACTTTCAGCTATACACTTAACTGGCACATCCGGCTTTCCATACGGTGTAGGAAAAGGAAAAGGAAATTAGCCCGCGGGAGCAGTTTTGCTGAAGCGCTTATCTCGGATCAGAATAGCCCTGTGCTGAACCCACGCTTACCCCCAGCACAGCGCAAACATTAATCTACCGGGCCCGGCCCGAGTTTTACACCACACTCTTTACTACATGCAGCAGTCGGAGAGGGAAAGAGAGATAGAGAGATGCATTGCATTTATCGGAGATTTTGTATGCCTACGTCCACCCACATGTTCTCTCTCTTCCTGCTCATTTACCTCGTCCATTCTCTCACACTGATGCGCTCTTCCTCAAACCCCCTCTTATGAAAAACATGGAGATATGGATATTGCAGGGATCACTAGGTCATACAGTATTTGCACACACGCACATACAGCACGAGCGCACCACAAGCATTTGGATATGTAAGTCACATTTAAACACACTGTATGAATTTCTTTAAATAATAAAAAAAAAATAAGTCACACTTTATATTAAATGGTCTTAACTTCAATGTACTTACATTTGAATTAATCATTAGGTGCATTGTACTAATTGTGTAAATACATTTTTTACAGGTACTTAATTTTTTTTAAATATCTATATGTTTTTACATCTGTAATTACATTGTTGACCCAATCTTTTACACCTTAACCCACCCTTAAAGCTATCCATACCACCAAACCTTCTTCTAACCTTACTCATATCTACCTCAATAGCAGCCGAACAGCAATACAATATGAACACAATCAGTACATTATACTTATTTTTTTGATGTAAGTACATAGTAGCTAAGGCCACCTAATGTGCGACCAGAAATAAATACAAATATGATCCCAAACAAATGCTGCATGAGCTTTTTTTTTCTCCAGAGCCAACAATAGTTTTCTATCACATTTTTGTAATGAACAAATTCAAGGTCGCTCATTTGAAAGGTGTTATTCAGGTTTTACTTAAAAACAGGCATTTTAATAAACATGAAATTTTAAAGTATAAATATTGAAATGATTATTTTTTTGCAAAACATAATCCAACAATCACAAATATTTTTATAGCGTGTGCTGTATGAAAAGTGTCAGGTCAGTATCTTAATACTCGATACGTACATATATGTAAGAAAAAAACATTTAAGTAAATTCATAAATACACATTTAATGATTTGTGAGTTAAAATAATTTTGATAAACTGTTTTGCTGTTTGCCTGAAGAGAAAAAAAAACAATTAACCATTAAATCAAAAAATGTCTATGTATTTAAAAAAAAATTACTTTTGTGCATTATGTTGAAATAAATAATTTGATGTACTTTGCATTATGTTTTTTATTTTAAGTAACACCTTTTTTTTCTTTGTTTTTAGTTTTGCTGTAAATTAGGTTTTGTTTTTCTTTTTTTAAACCTGACGTTTACTCACATGTATTCAAGGTTTATGGAAAACATGAAACCTACTGAGTATTAAAACAAATGCACATGCATTTTCAAGCAGAATTCATAATGCACACTCTTATTAGTCATTGCCCCAAGTGCTACACAGTTATATTTGCTGAAGCTGTTCATTCCTGTTCAATCAGCCTCTTTATTTCTCATTCTCTCTCTCTCTCACTCACTTCCCATCTATCTCACGTCGCACATTATGACAGAATATGCAAATACTGACTCATGATCTGGAATACCCCCGACACAATAAACTAGCCTGGAGAGCGATGCTCGTCACCGGATGACCGAACTATTCCACACAAACTGCTATCATTGTGGAAGTTCCTTCATGTTTGATGACACATCACAGTCCCATTGTGCACAGGGACAACGTCCAAACGCATACGGTACTTGCATTCGTACGAACGTGCAATCGTTTGACGAGGATACGAGTTTTGCAGGCCAGGGGTGAAAGGTCAAACCGAAACGCTAGAACAATGAGACGGAGGGACAGTGACACTGAGGTGAAAGCGCGGGTGCCGACGCAATACTCCCGCGTCGTTTCTGTCTAATTACTTGCTTCCTCTTCAGCCAAGGCAAATAAAAGGCTTTCCGTATTGCCCAAGATCTCCGCACTCCCTTGACAACACACCCACAAACACAGCAGCATCACTAAGGATGTACTCATTGTATGTTATGAGTAATAGTAGTCAAGGGGGGATGTAGAACACAATGTAAAGACGCATGTACGCTTGTGCGGCACGAACCGAGCAACTCTCCTGGGTGGTTGGTCGGCCTCTCCCAGATTCCCAGGTCAAAACGAAAAGAATCCTTTCCGTTTAGTTTCTTCGGGGTTTGTAGCTCCGTTAGGTGTGGCGCTCAGAGCTCCTGAGATTGTTTGCTTAGAGGGTAATGCCGGGAGCTTTCGCTTAAAGAGATGTCCTGACCTCTGGGTAGCACACCGTTAACCACAGGTCACGAATACTGCAAAAACAGCATATGACTCATATTCCAAGTCATCTGAGGCCATGTGATAGCTTCGTTTGAGGAACAGGTCTAATTTGGAGTCTGTTCCGCTGTGCTTTGTGAAGTTGACCGTTGCGGTCGATATCGATCGCCTGTAAAGATTACCTGGCTTTAGAAACTCCAATGTGGGGGGACAACTTTTACTTATAGACTGCCTTTGCATTTGTTAAACATTAGAATCTGAATTTATAATATTTGTTTATGACCAGTTTGTACCCTCAAAATGTTTAGTAACATTCTATACACCTTTGAAATTGCATATCATATGAATCGAATTGAAATGAAAATGTTACAACTGAGCCTAAATTTAACAAAAGGTAGAAAAAAGAAAAGCAAAAAAAAAAAATTCAACAATTCTGTTTCTCGGTTTCTAAATTAGATGTTTACCAAGAGATCAAAACTGTCAAAGAAATAAATATCAGAATTTATATTCTTAATCTACGCACTTAAATCATAAAAGGTAAAACATGCTTTTTTCCTGTTATCCTTATTTTTTATTATTTTCTAATGTAATTACATATTTCAACATTCCATTATTATTGGTTAAATAGTTGTATCAACTTTATTTTAATATTTTAATGCAAATCTTTAAAGAAGTTGTGTATTGAAGTCATTGTATGCATGAACAATGCAATTTTAAATGAAAAAAAGGAGCACATTTTAAATTTAATTTACTTAGGCCCTTAATTAGCATTTAAGCCATTTTTTGTGGACAAATTCAAGGCAAATAAAATTATGAGAATTCACAAAAATGAAATATATAGTTAGGCCTAAAAAAAAAAAAAGAGAAAACATAACGTTCACAGCGTTTATTCCTTTTGCCATGTCCTCAACTTCATCATCATTTTCCTTTTTCCGCTTATACATATGCAGTACCACCTGGAAGGTTAGCGCCCACTCTTCCCCGTATCAGATGCTTACCATCCAGGTGCCACACACACACACACACACACACACACACACTCACATGCAATAAATGATATGGGAAACATATTCCAGGTTGATAAGTTAGATTACAAAGTAGGTAATCGAAGATAAACTCAAAGTTTCATCATGGATATTTGCAAATCCACCAGATAGCAGTCTAACAGGTCTACCATACACCACATCCCTAACAGGTCTAGTATCATTTGAGATAATAAAAACATACTTTAACAGATGAAAATACCCTACAGTTTACTAATGGCAAAGAACGGCTCATCAGCACCAGTAGTTACTCTACAGGTCACAGGTCAAACTTTTCTCCGACCAAACCTGTTGATTTAAAATGTGAAAATAAGAGCAAAAACAGCCCAGCAAAACCCAGTCGAAGAGGATATGAAGAGTTTTCTAATCATGTAGGCTTATACCGTGTCATGACATCCAGTTATCAGAGAGATTGTTTATTAAAGCAAAACAAAAGAGGTGAAACTGAAACTTCTAGTGATGAATGTCAAAATGACGGAGTAGAGCAGATAAACAGAAACTGATTTGCACCCTTTGACACGATCTGTGTCCATAAGGGAGGAGGAGAGCTTGCTGATGTCATGGTTTCAGGCACAACGAATGATACCATGACGCTCACATATCAAAGCAATAGGTGAGAAGGTAAAGAGTAAAAACACAGAATAAAAAATAGTTATGATGCCCGAAAAAGTCATATGGCATTTTACACTGTTATTATATACAATCATGTCATTTTTTCAATCTTAAAATACTTTTACTGCTTTTCCAGCTTGTAAGCACTTCTCTGTAAACATTTGTGGGCTGATTTTCCCGAAAAAGTGAGGCAGTGTGATTGTAAAGTGCTCTCAAAACATTACTCTGTTTGTTTGAGCATCCCAGACAGCCCAACACAAGTAACATCTGTTTGTTTGACCAACAGCATAAAGTGGGAGTTTTCGGGAAACCTGTTTCAAAGCAATCATTATTTTTGCAATTTAGATTTAGTGACGCAACTTCCAATGATATCAAGCAGTGCTCTTCGATATGTGGCCTAATTTTGTTCTGTTTTTGTTTCTTTTGAACCTGAAGTTCGTTGCAGTACATGTAGTACACTACGTACGCAAACCCAAGACGCAGAGTTTGTTGGCTTAAGCATTTGCGAAAAAAACAATATTCAGTCCCTTTATTATTTTCAAAGGCTTAAATGCAAACATAAAAAACGATTTACATAGACAGGGCTTGAGTGATTTATATCTTTCATATTTGATTGTAGGAAACTAACTGGACTCAGCTATCAGTTTACTCTAACACTAGGTGTTGCATTGTCAAACAGCATAAGGTTTCTAAACACAATGAGCTCCATGAGTAATTTTGAAAGGTCATCCTTGAAATAATTACCAACCTAAATGATTTTAGACCATAAGCAGTAATTATAGTCCAACAGACATCTGGTTGGGACACACAATTGCAGTAATGTTACTCATCTGCTAACATTTCTTGACTGGTGCGTTACGGTAGAGAGCCAACAGGTAGGTAGGTAGATAGATAGATAGATAGATAGATAGATAGATAGATAGATAGATAGATAGATAGATAGATAGATAGATAGATAGGAACTGTGTATATGTGCGGGTTGAGCTCTGATGGAAGCAAAAGCTTAAACACTTTGTCCCTTTTTGTGTTGTTTGTACTGTACGTTCCACGGCACTCCTTTAGGCTAAAGCTCATTAATCCATACTGATCACAGGCTTATGTCCCAGAATTCACTGCAGTACAGCTGCTCCTGTGGGAAGCCAGGGCTTGTTCTGAGCATTACAGGCAGGATACAGGTGGGAGGCATTACAGCAGGAGCGAGGAAGTGGGACGAGGAATACTGAGCACTGAAATAGAAAACTACAATGTCATGTAAGGAATGTGTGGAGTTTTTTAGGTCTTTTTAATGTCAATCGTCCCAATCGTGTGTGAAAAGGGTGCATTTGATTTTGGCAAGTAGGACAATGTCCCTGATGCTTCTGGAACAGTATTTTAGGACTAGAGAACCGCTGGGTCGGTTTAGGGCTGGGGTTGAGGCTTCAACAGCATTCTTATCAACCTATGATTTCCCTTTGATTTTAGCTGTAATTGATGGTTTGGGTTCAGGAAGGGGTTGGGAATGTTTCTTTGACAGGAATGCGCATCCAGAATCTTTCTAGGCAAAACCAGGATATCTGTGTGAGCAGATCTGTATAAACCTTAATATTACGATTTTCTACAATCTTTTTCTGATATGCTGTTGCTTTTTTGCTAATGCTTAAGCCAACAGGCTCAGCCTCTTGAGTTTAAGTGCGTAGCGTACGACAATTATCCTCAGGGTCACAAAAACATTTATTTACCCAGGTTAGTAATATTTCAAACTGTCCTGCCAAAGCATGCACTCCTTTAAAGCCAAAGACAACCAAATTAATGCTGTCAAATACTATGCCATTCAGTAGAAGAATGAATTTTGGGCAGTGAGACTGAAAAATCAGGGACTATAATGAGCATTGAGGTTTTAGCACTTATAAACAGTCTTCCTGTATGGCTTTAGTAATGGCATGGGATCAAAAAATGTAAAGCTTGAAAGCACTGGTAATTTATTTAGTCTAAAACAGTATAAAATGTATAAATAAAAGAGCTGTGTTTTGCACCTAGATGTTTATGTATGGCAAAATTGGTCCAGTGCTCACCAATTTTCATAAAATCTCTCTCAGTTCTTATTCAATGCAAGCAGACCTTGTCTGGACTCAAAATCTTGGCCACTCAGCAAAGAAATGCCTCTTACTGTATGTAAGAAATGACATTATTACTCGAAAAGTTACTTCAGTGAAATACATTCTGTGCAGCCGAAAACACGGTGAATGTTTCTGTTTGTTTGTTGGGAAATAACAGCAGGCAGCAGTATAATTGATTCGTGTCACACAGCTGCTGATCAAATACACATTTGTTGACAACGGCCAAAAATCTGGTCTCCGCAAACGAAAGAATTTCACACAGCTCAGCACATAATAAATGAGCGAAATGAATGACATAAAACTGACAAAACAAATGTTATGAAAAGCTGAATCTAAACTGAGCTGCCTCTGAAACAAAAGGTTGAAAGAAACCCGCTCCCGCTGATCTGGAAAATAAAATTTAATCACTTTTAACGCATGTAAAATAGCACCAACATATTTTAAGTTAAAAACATTTTGATTATGCTTTTTTTTCTTACAAATATTAAGCTTTTTGCTTCACAGGATGTTAACTGATAGACTGGAGCGGTGGACTCTTATTCTGTACACGTACTCATCACCATCTTGGACGTCCTGTGGGTGAGTGAATGTTCATTTTTGAGTGACTTATACTTGTAAAAAAGAGTGTGCTAAATTGTATGGAATGTGCACTTGGATCAAAATTAGAGAACTATATGCAGATACTTATGAAAACCAAAAAAAGTTCAATTGTTGCACAAAACTGCTCTACTAACATATAAAGCATTTCAAGAAAAAAAAATCATTTTGTGGAAAAGACAGTCATCAAAATTATGGAACTGTAACCATTGCAGCACGAAAGAAAATAATTACTAATATTTTGGAGGATTATAGCTGTCAAAACCTTAGTAGAAAAGGCACCTTTATTTATATAAATCTTTTAACAATGCACATTGAGTCCAAGCCCTTAACAGTATCAAACAAAGGAATAGAGTGCCGGTATATGTTTAATGGCAATATTAAACTCTCAATTTTCATTTTTGACTTCAAAGATGCCATTGTCCAGCTCAATTCAATTTAATTGATATCTGTGCATCAAATCGACAATAATTGCTGAAAATGACCTGCTTGACACCTTTCTTAACCATAACATTTTCACCAAGAATTTTCCAGAGATTTTCAGTTAGGTTTATATCTGGACTCTGGGCCCGCTATTTCATTATTTCAGTGTTTTCAGCTCCAACTAACTGCTTTACCCTTTTCCCCATTTTTACAGTAAAATGTTTTCCATCATTGTCAAATAAATCAAACTCGCTGTCATCTCTGTAGTGAACATTGGACATGGACAAGCAATTCCAGCTGCGGTACTGAACCCATTCTTCGTTGAGCGTCTCTGTATTATCCTGACATGAATGTGTCTTGCATCAGACCAGAATAAATGATTGTCATTGCAAAGTTGCAGTCTTATTCAAAATTGGAGGAAGGCTGCCATTTAAAGAGGGTTTGTCATATAACTGTTGCATAATAACAGGTGCATCTGCTCTCTAATTTCGATCGGATTTCTTTATTTTGATAGTCCACTTTTGACATCCTACTAACTTTGAAACTAGCAATCATTAGAGTATTAGGAGACGGTCTGCTTGATATCTTCCAAAACTTTATTTTGACGGGTCCACAATATACAACACGCACACCATCAGAAACTTATATGTCAACTTATTCTACTAACCCTAAACCTACCCTAACAGCCTCCTCTGAGAGTTAGCAGAAATGTAGTTAAAAATGAATGACAATTAGTTAGGTGCTTATAGTAAGTAGAATGTCCAAAATGAAGTATCAAAATGAATCTTAACCCACTTGTGTCAATAATTCCATACTGAACATTTCAGAGAATATTAATGAGGTCATGTTGGTCGGCTACAAACTGTTGCACATGTGAAAAACACCGATTTGGAACGACACACTGAATAAATAATCGCCGGCTTAAATTGGTTGGGATGAACTATGCTTGTTAAACTGCATTTATTATTGGAAAGCGCAGAGAATCGTACGCATTTTGAATTTCACATTGACCTCCACATTCCTCCGCTGCTGTACGAACATTTCCTGCAATTCCAATCCTACACGCCTCCGCGCGAATTCACATTAAACGCTTTTTTTTAATGCTGCCATTTGCCTAAAATAAATCTCTGCAATAATAATATCCCATCCAGCAACATCAAGACGTGGTGTCTGGCCAATCCTAACACAATGAATTCCAGCAGTCTGAGAATTATACGAGAATTACGCCAACAATTTACGGCTTCTGCCCGCTCCTCTCTGCGCTATTTAGGAGAGAGCGATGGCTCGGGCTTTCAAACCCACATGCCCTCGGTCTGTGCAACTCGCGCAGCGTTAGCTCGGTGTTGGTGATCAACCAAAACCCTGTCGCTCGCCCATCGGTCTCTCTGCATTTCACACGCTGAAGAAAAGCGCGTTGCTGCGTCATCAGAGGAGTTTGGGTCTAGGCCTCGGTGCTTTGCAGCTCTGGCAGTCTGGTCTATAAAACCTAATTGCCCTGAACAGAGTCTTGTAACAACGTGGTACGCTGCGACCTGTGTGGAACTTTTATCATTCTTGTTACTTAATAAATTCTGCTCTCATCAGCGTCGTCCACATCCACACCCTCCCCTCCTTCCTCGTAAGAATTCAAGCAGTCTCTCTCTCTCTCTCTCCTTGTGTCCTTCGGTCTCTCTTCTCTCTCATTAAGGCCAATGGAAAATTCTTTCTCCGGATTTATCAGCGCGTTAATGAAGAGACTAGAATAAAGAGGGTGGGAATCAAAAAAGCTGCTTCACGCCAAACATTTCCAGAAATTCCTTTATAGCAGTAGTTCTCACTCAGCTGGTGGGTCTCTGACCCAACACGGCTCACAGGTCTGCTATATAAAAAAAGCAGTCTTGCATAGGTGCGATTGCGAAATAAATAAGCTATTAACTCTTAAAGTACTGTCAGTACTGTCAGTTTTCCTAGATTAGCCCAGATTACAGTATGAAAGTGCACCAAGGTACGATTTTGCCAAGAGACCAGGTAGCCCTTTAAATATGAACAACAACATTGTCTATTTTTCACATCTGAGAACACACGTTGCACTGTGGTCACATTGTCAGGCTTTTGGCCAGTTAAGTATTTTATCGAAAAGCTTATCCAAACTTTTTATGTGAATTTTATGCCTCACATTTGTTAATCGAATGGCTTGTTAAATGTAATTTTTCCACCAAAAGGGGCACCAAACAGAACTGCAAAATAATTCATTCATTCTTTAACAAAATGTGCATGCAGTTAATTACCTTTAATAACTGTGCTATGTTTTGTTTGTATTAGTTAATGTGAATGCTGGTTCACTAATGTTTGTTTGTTTGTTTATTTATTTTCAGTGCATCTTCTATCTGGACAACTAGTCATGTCGTTGGTATTTTTTTGAGGAATCATCCAACAAATAAATAATAGTTGACTCGCCATGTTAGGATGAATTAGGAAAACACAATTAATCGCTATTTAACAAAAATGATCAATTATTTCCAGGCAATTTAAGTCTGTACGCTTGCCTATTTAAAACTCAAGGTCTTCAGATAATCCAATCCATTTTATTTTGTTTGTTTCCTTGACTTTTCAATTTGCAAAAAAAACATAATAAGAAGGAACCAGAACACAGCAAAGATCAAGGCTTCACAACAAACACTCCCAATGTGTTTCTGTTCAGTATGCATCTGGACACTGTCGCTCTCTTCCATGCTCCTCGTGAATGAGAGAGTGGGACGATACTGTAGTGTTATTACAATCGAGTGAAGGAAGAAGACAAAGAGTCTCTCGTTCACTCGTCCTGGTCTTTGATCAAGCTGTGCTGACGGGATGAACCCTTGCAAGCAATTTCGGGGCAGCGCACAAAAATGTGCAGCAATTTTATGTAGACAAAAATAATTTGGCATTTTTATTGTGATTAGACATGTCTAGGGGACTTTAAACAAAAAAGTCCCAGCACTGTGGAAAAACTGAAAATTAAATAACTAATAATTAAATCAACAGTGGTTGCTTGTTAGTATTCTAATTAGTTAGTATATTAATTACAGTAGCTTCTTCTAGATGCTTTAATATATAGGTAGATGCCTGTATAGTTAGATGTTTTAGCATTTTCTATTTTGTTTTGGACGCTTCTCAAACGCACATGTACTGTGGATAAGTGATAGTTCACCAAAAGTAACCAAACAGTTTTGAGAGGTCCATTTCCTTCTCTTCTTTACTTATCCTCCTCTCCGATCATCTCAAACCTGTAACAGTCTCCGTCTTCTCTCTCATTACACCCTTCCATTATTTATATTTCTGAAAGCATTCTTTGTTTACAGCATGTCTTTCACCTAAAACTTTTTTGCACGGTACCGTAGATGTGAATCGCAAATGATCCTGAACTTGCTTTCAGTTCTCTGCCTTGTAAACGACTCCTGCTGAATGTCATTAACACATAAAAGATGACCAGCCATCCTCCAAATCCTTTGATTTATAACATTTACGTTTCCAAAAACGTGCAGCACCCAAACAAGACAAAAGCGTGTAGGTCTGCTCTGACCATGATGCCTGACGTCATAAGTCGTGGCGATGGATTTTGATGAGATTTGACCTTGATTTTGGGGAAAATGGGGAGTTCAGCGTGTCCAGTTCTAGAAAACTGCTCAGCTGATCTGGACGGCGATAAACAACAACAACAATGTGAATTTTTACACAAAGCGTAACTGTAACGGCATAAAATTCAAAGAAAGTTTTGTTGATGTTATAAGTTGTTGGAAAGAGCAGCGAGGGTTGCTGTGACTCCAGGTTTAAC
Source organism: Puntigrus tetrazona (assembly GCF_018831695.1). Taxonomy (NCBI): domain Eukaryota; kingdom Metazoa; phylum Chordata; class Actinopteri; order Cypriniformes; family Cyprinidae; genus Puntigrus; species Puntigrus tetrazona. The sequence goes on along the minus strand of NC_056706.1, from coordinate 21,478,986 downwards.
CCAGGTCCCAGTCAGGCCTTGGAGACTTAATTCTGACAAAGAACAAAGTGTTTTGTTTCCAGCTGACTGATCATTCCAGAGACCCATAGAACAAGAAAAAGGTGCACTATAAGAAAGAAACAGGTGAGCATGAATGCACAGTCTCCTGCATACTGTGTAAGAGCAGAGAGACAAGAAGAATATTTCATTTGAGAGACGACTTGATTTCACAACGGGTTCACGGTGGTTGTGTGAAAGTGACTTTGTTTGAGTTGTGCAATATATATAATTTCTGTAAATGTGATTGCACCTTTAAAGGCTATATTAAGTTTGTGATGTGTTAAACAAGAGAAACAAACATGTTTGCTGGAGTAAATAAATGTTAATCTTTCTGGATCAAAGTATGAAAACATATATGAAAACAGAGAGGGATCGAGGAAACATGGTGGTAACAGAAACAGAGCAACATTCCTGCTTATAAATACCCACACAAGAGATCTGCTTTCTCCAGCCAAAAGAAAAAAACATTAATGCAAAGTATTTCATGATTGCTTACATACCTGTACAAATACAAACATGTGCTGCATATGCAGGCACACACTCATGTATACTAACAGACATGTTCAGTGGAAACATCAGCCCATGACTCACCTGGCTCTGCTTCACCCAACATTTGTACCACGATCTGGCCTTTATTACGAGCAATAATGGCAACATTGCAAATCAGGTACATGTGAATCAGCTCTGCAGAAACAGCTCTGCCCAAACCATGGGCCATCCAAACTAAAAATAGTCCAGGCATTCAACATTCAGTCAGAATGGTTCATTTTTCTTGGATGCCTCCAATGATTATTACCTTTATTACCTCTATACCCCTATTACTACCCCTATTATCTTCAAAGCAACAACACACACACACACACACACACACACACACACACACATATATATATATATATATATATATATACATACATATATAACTATTATACTAAACACATATTTACATTATTTTTTTTGTTTTTTTATAGAAAGAAATAGTAATAAAATTCCCAACAAGACACATAAAGTATGGGAATTATAGTGACAACAAATGTGCATTATTATTATTATTATTATTATTATTATTATTAATACAAAATACATAAAACAACAATTAAAATAACAATAATTAAAACAATACATTTAAATAGTAAAAATCCAAAATAACACGTGAAATAAGATTTAGTATTATTGATATTATTATTATTGCACACTTTTATTATACACTTAAAATAAACAAGACAAGATAATAAAAGATAATAATTATTATTTTAGTAGTAGTAGTATTGGTATCTAATCTTTTTTTTTGACTGTACACATTTTTTAACCTTTGTTTTAGAAGTAAATTCATGCCGAATTCGTTGAAGTGCAGAAGTGTACTTTATTTGCCTACAAAAGTATTTTTCCAAATTTTGTCATAAATGTTTATATACCCGAAGCCCATATATCACACGTGTGTGTGTGTGTGTGTGTGTGTGTGTGTGTGTGTGTGTGTGTGGTATTTGTCAACCCACTATCATCTGGAAATAAACAGCAAAACAATAATTGCAATCTTGGATCATTACATGTGTTGTTTTGCTAATTTTAGCACTGAAACGAATCAAATTTAGCTCATAGGCGTACAGGAATTCTTGAGAGCATTCCAAGTCTGGGAAAATTAGACAGGAAAACAAGTGCATGAACAATACAACAAGCAGCATAAATAAAACAACAGATTCGCGGCACAGGTTAAGTGACCCGGTGAACGGTTTGTCAAATCCTAAAAAGGTATTTACGGAACGTTAAAAGACATTAAACGAATGCAAACTTTCCTGGATCACTCACTAGCAAAAATAACAATTTTCCCTATAAATAAATAACAGCTGTTTCCTGACAAATATGCATTATGTGCACAGCCGTTATGTAAAGGGTTACTATAGCGCACACATCGTATCCCGATCACGTGACCTGCGGGAAGTTGAACATCCATGTTGCTCTCTAACCACATCCACCTTGTGGATGCTTGTGCCTCCGTGTTGTGGGAATGGATGAAAGGAGCGGCGGACGACTGCTGGCCGCCGTCCCGTTCGCAAATTACTCCTTACCCTTCACTCGGAAGCCATGTTACGCCAAGATAAAGAGAGGCTCTGTCCTTTCCTGTTCCCATCCAGGAGTCAGCCTATAAGTGTGTGGGAATTTCTGCGTGTTTTGTGGCGACGGTAATGGCTTCACAGCACATTTGCGAGGGGATGTAAAAATTGTTTTGAGAGGAATTCTGACACGCTGCCTAGCCACATCTTGTAGCGGTGGGACATGCGTGACATCTCGCAGTTTGAATTTCCTCGTGAATCGCGGCAGATAGTCGCACACTAAGTGCAGATGGTGAGCTGTCAGTGTTTGTAGAGCAATGGGCCTGTTACCCACTCAAACCACGATCTTCATATTTTGTGGAAAAAAATCAAGCAATTTCAATTAGACTTTATTTATATATATATATATATATATATATATATATATATATATATATATATATATATATATATATATATAATTTATAATTATAATTTAGATTTTTAATCAAACCGTCATTACTTATATTGAAATGATACACTAGTGCAGATCAGCAGCCCGAGTGGATGACAGCTCCTCTCTGGTTTGTTTGTTTTTTATTTTGTTTATTTTTTTATTTGTTTGATTGTTTGCTTGTTTTGTTGCATTGCGCTGCAACCCATTTGTACTCTGGTCATCACAGACTGCAGATATCTTAGAATTGTTTGATTGTTTGTTCGATTTGCGCTTGTAATAAAACTTTATTTTATTGTTTGTTGTTCTTCGTTGTTGTTTTTGTTTGTTCGCTTGTTTTGGTGTGTTGCATTCTGTTTTTCGTTTGGTTTTGTTGCATGTTTTTTTATTTTAATGTACTGCATTGTCTTTTTGTTTGTTTGTTTTGACGCACTGCATTGTGTCCTTTGTTTCGTTGCATAGAGGTTTTTTTTGTGGTTGTTTTGTTTTTCTTACTGTGCTGTGATTTTTATTTATTTATTTATTCATTGCGTTGCAGTATATTGTGTGTGTTTGTTTTTGTCCCCCGCAGAGTGTGTTGGAACCCATTTGTACTCATTTATTTTTCAGTTCTTAGCTTTAATGGTATTGTTTTAAATCGCATCACCACTCAAGTGCCCAGACACACATCTGTCTGACACTATATCTACTAAGAGACGCTTGGAGTGCAGTTCAGGTTAGAAATGACATTTTTTTTAATGCGAGCTGTCTCTGTAAGTGTCCAAATACAGTAACCCGTCCAAGAAAACGCCCGTTCAAAAACGCACAAGCAAACATTTCTCCTTTCTTCAGTGACAGGCCGAGGGAATCCCGATCTCTTTGAAACTGACCAGGGAACGCTGTATGTCAACACTTCTTTCTCTCTCCGCTGCACACAAGATGAGATCCTTGAATAATGGCCCAGTTTTCAGCACTCCGTAAACAGGAGGGCTAAATTTACTGATTACACTTCCAGCGTGAGTTGAGAGGAAGGACTAGCTGCAGCCAACCAGAAAACCAGAGGAACTCTGAATCTTCTAAATGGGTGAGCATATGAGTAAGTGAGGAGAGAGTTGTTTTCAGCACACAGGAACACATTTGGGAAGTGTAAACATTAGAGGACCAAAAACAGAAAAGACACAGTAGAGGAAAGGGTAAAAGAGCATGCCGGGGTTAAGGGACTTAAGATAATTACACCGATATGTTGCTTATGCTTATACATATACTGGTAATATTAAGTATTCGGGTAATTGCGACTTTACAGTACAGTATACGTTTAGGGATAAGCTGCATATTATCTCACAATTCTATGTATTTATCTTGCCGTTCTTACTTTATAAAACATAACTGTCGAAACACTAATTAGACTCACACTAGCTGCATTTCCTTTACAGATTTGTTCAAAACAATATTTTAGAAATAAAAGATTATCATGATTATGATGGCTTCCGTTAACTAAAATGCTTTTTCCTCTCTTTAAGTTTAAAATACTTCTATTGTCCCTCTGGTTTTGAATGACATAAGGGTGAGTAAATGATGACAGAACTTTCATTTTTGCGTCAACGGTTCATTGAAGTATGAATAAATATGCGTGTGAACAGAGAATAAGCAACGCGGAGGACAGGGTGGAAAACAATGCTTACAGCTACGACCCGGAGAGGAAATGAGGTCAAAGAAAAGGAAGTCCACTAACTTCCTGACAAAGCTGTGGATGATTAGTGCTGATGACTCTGGTGTTAAAATATACGCTCAAACGCACATAAACACAAACATGCACTCACTGTGCACTCTGTGACAGGTGTTCACATGAACGTTCATCTCAGTTAAGACACTAAGTAATTCAATCGAAGTGCAATAAACTAAATAGCAAAACAGAAAAGTGACCGAAAATGCTTACTTACTGAATATTAACTGAACTGGAATGCTATAGAAATTCAAAATGAGAAATGTACAAAATGAGCGCATGTCAAATTTGATGCCCGCTAAACACGTCTCAAAATAGTTGGGCCAGGGGCGTGTTTACTATAGTGTAGTACAGTTAGAAGATGTCTGCTCATGGAGGTTGGGTTTCTGGAGTTTTTATGTTGGAATTCCTTGATATAGGTTTCCAGCTACTGAAGAGTTTGTGGTTGTCTTTGACATTATTTGTTTTTTCAATGATGCACCTCTATAGCTGAAGGATCCGGACTGTTCAATTCAGCACCAGAATCTTCTACTATAAAGCCATGCTGTTGTAATATCTGGTTTTTCGTTGTCCTGCTGCAATATACTGAAATAGACGTCAACCGGAGGGGAGCATATGTTGCTCTAAAACCTTTATATACCTTTCAGCATTCATAGCGCCTTCCAAAACATGCAAGCTGCCCATGCCGTATGCACATATGCACCTTCATACCTAGTGCTGGGGAGTGACTAGTTTCATTTAATTACAAAATAAATATAACTGTATTTAGTTACTGTCATGAATGAGGGGTCTGAGGCGTGCGGATCCATTCGCTGGCTTTTATTGGACAAAGGCATGGTCAAAGGAGGCAGGCGTCAAATCACAGCAAACAGGAATATCAGGGGCAAGGCAACAACAGAATCCAAAAACAGGCAGAGCTCGGGTCAGGCAGCAAACAATCAAAGTATCAGAAGACAGGCAGGGTCAAAACCAAAGAATCAATGACAAGGGGAACGTAAGGCTAGGCTAACTAGGAACAAACAATTAAACAATGCAACCTTCAGTATTTATAGTCTTTCAAACAGGAAGTAGCAGCAGAGGGAGTGATCACCGATCATCCAGAGGTAAGGGCTCCCTCTGCTGGCTTGGTGACAGTTACAGTTATTATTAAAATTGTAATTAAATTAGTTACTTATAATAATGTTTCATAGTGTTCCAAATTGCACAGACTAGCCTACTCTAAAATAAGAGGCAAACTCAATATTATTTATTCTGCATGTCTGTTCAGGTGCAGGATGGCCATCAGGAGAACCTGGACAATGCTTGATTTGATTCCCTGCTCTGTTTATATAAGGAATATGTATATAAATAAGATCACAGGTGAAGCAAAACCACTGTTCGGGATTTTAAGTGCAGGTTCATCTATGAATATGCTATTGTAGATTTGTCTTTCTTAGTTAAGCAGCAGCCCATTAACTCATTCATTACTCTAAATACTGCATACTAAGGACATCATTATTATCTACTGCAAAGTCACAGTTGCAATTTTATAATAGTAGTTCATTTTATAAAAGGTTTAGGGGAAGCTAGGGCAGACAATACAACCCTTCAGAAAAATAAATAATCATTTTTACTAGAAACTCTAAAGACATCTAAAGACAATGGTTGATAGCACTGTTAAACCATAGTAACTACAACTTAGCCATAGTTTTTGTTAAACTAACCATAGTTTAGTCATGGAATTTGTATTAAAAGTTATTAGAAATAATTTTTTGAGAACTTTTAATTATTTTTCATGTCCCCAGCCTAAGTACTTTTTTTATATGATAACCATACACCTGGATGAGGTGTGAGATTTTCTGGACTAAATTCTTTCTTGGAAATTAATGGCACAGATGTGTGTTTTATTTACATACACTGAAGCGGGCATGTATATCGGTCGTGGTGTTTTCAGTCCCTCCCGCCTCAATATATAAGATTACATTGAACACATAAACATATTTTCTAGAACTTACAATTTCCTTGGAGAAAACTGTTGTCATATCACCTACAAAAAGACACCAATGTTTCAGGAGTTTAGTACAAAGAATAGAACACATGATTCCTTAACCTTAGTTATTTTTTTAAAAAATACACTTTTTTCAAAGCATTGTTAGATGCAGTGTTTCCTGTGGTTATGCTAAGATTTGGTTTTAAAAACAGTACCGTGAAACTATTTCTTATAAATCTGCATCGAGTCTCAGTTCAATTTTCAAAGTAACCTTCTCAACACTGCTCATATCAGAGATGCTGGCTTTTTAACTAAAAGGTGATAACTGGAGATGCTGGAAGGTCACAACATTCGTGATTTCCAACAAGAATGTCCAATTTGGATTTCCCTAACCATAGAACACTTTTCCATTTTGAAACAGTTCATGGCCCACAGACATGGCAGCGCTTCTAGACCATGTTTACATATGGCCTCCTTTTTGCCTGATAGAGCTTTAGCACGATGGACTGTGTTTACCGACAGTGGTTTCTGGAAGTATTCCTGGGCCCATTTAGTAATGTCAATGACAGAATCGTGCTGATGAGTTGATGCAGTGTCATCTGAGGGCTCGGGCATCCAACAAAGGTATTCAGCCTTGTCCCTTACGCACAGAGATTTCTCCAGTTTCTCTGAATTAAGAAACTTTTGATGATGTGCATTGTAGACGATAAGTTGTTTTTACATTTATGTTGTATACTTTATTACCTCTCTCTTTTGTTACCATTGTGAGAATTTGCAAAGAAAGGCAAAGTTTTATGAACGATCTGAACTCAAAAATATGCTTCCATTTCAGCAAAAACATTTAGCATTTACTAAAGTCAATTAAGCAACGTCACCAAGTTAGCAAGATGTTTAATCGTGCAAGACACCAGAGACCAGTTTCTTTCTTTCTTTTCTTTTTTTATGGATGTACACTGACTAAAATGCTTTTGGAGAAAAACAGCTTATCATTTTAAGCCTATTCTATTTTAAGAGATAAAAAAATATACTAAAATATTTGCACAAGGTAGAATTCTCACAATGTTCGCACAACTCAATGATATCAAGGCTGCGATTCAAATGTACCATTACGCTTTTTCCAGTGATAGAGCCACAGATCCTGAATAAGACCCCAATAATATCTCCCCAATAACCCCCAATAACCAATAATATCTCCCAATAAGACCATCTGTGCTTTCAAAGTACTTTCTTTTGAAAGCATGAATGAACATACAGGCTCAACTCATGCGCACTAGAAAGCATCGTCCTTTTTCAGTATCTGTGTTGTTTCTCTCCAGAATATGAGCAATAAATATTATTAATTATTACATAAATATATCTTTTCACTCATTTCAACTTGAGTTGTGTGTATTTCTGAAACCCCCTCTGAAGGACGAGCTGACTGCACTCCATGCTAATACTACGTTATGCAAACATAAGCATAAGACAAAATATACTTTGAGCTTGTCTTTGGCAGCCCTAAAATATTAAAACTAAAGTGAAAGTAGAAGACTAAAATGAACAGTGATAGAACGAAAATTTATTTAAGCTAAACTTAAAAGACAAATCGAAAATACGATAAATGATAATAATCCGGCCCCAGTGAAATCTATAGACCTGCAGCCCTGTCTGGCATAGCGTACTGTAATCTCTACTAGATAAATGAAGGTGACCATTATGAGAACACTTATGCCAAAAATCCTTACTTCCCATCAAACTCCGTCACTGGAGGCCTTCCAGCCAAAACAATTGCGGTTTATAAGAGTTCCAGTTCTGTGACAGCTCAATTAATGATACGTTTTATTCAAAGGGCCTTGGCACATTTCGTAATGAGAATTTCATTGCGGAGCTCTGCATTAATTGAGCCTTGACAATTTAGTATAAAACAGTTCAATTGGCAAGAAAGCGTCTGCCGAGAAAACGTAATTTGCTTTTGCTCTCGGGGTAAATAATCGGCCTTAAAATTATTTTGGCACCTTTACAGAGTCACTAAGAGTTACAACTTTGTCATTAGTGTCTCACAGCAGCGGGGATGTGAAAAGCTCCAAACACTTGCCAGCCATCACAGTATGAGTTCCGTAGAGCAGAAAGTGTGGGCGGCTCTCAGATTCCCAGCGGCCGGCCTCAGCCGGACATGTGCCTTAATGTTGCAGAAAAGTGTTAGTCATAACCACCGACTCCAGGAAAGCATCAGTTTGATAAAGTGTTGCGTTTGTAACGGCTCACTCGGACAGACTCCTGCTGATCTTCCATAAAGGATACACTCAACAATCCGCAGATGCTCTTTTTAATACTACAAGCAATCTGGACGGCCGCCCAAACTAGAGACCGACTCTTCTTTTTGTTTCCGAGAGCGCTTGAAAGACATCAACGTCACACAGTTAACGAAAAGAAACATAAACGTACATCGTTATCAACCAACAGTTGACTGTACTTTATTGACTGTACAGTCGGCTGAGCTAAAAATATCGCAGCGTTGCTCTCTTTTAGCGTCCTGAGCAGTGATGCATGTCCACATGTGCGAGTACTCCAGCAGAGAGAATCATGTGTGCATGCCATCGCTTTGTGGAGTCGTCGTTTGTGTGCCAATAGATTTTGTGGGACGTCGTAAAAAGGGAACAAATGGTCCATCTGCGTTTTTCCACTGATCATAGAACTTTTCTTAGTACTGAAGTCTGAGGGCTCTTCTGCTGCAAATGGGCACATTAGTGTTGGTTTGCTGCGACGCAGTATTCAAGGCTGAAAATAAGTTGCATTATGTTACATGACAATCACCAGAGGAGACTTCCGTTTGTGAATACTGTAGGGTCAGTGACCTTGCACTGGGTCTGCGATAATATACATTTATGAGATCTCAGAAATGTGCTCTTTGTATTCGTGTTGGTTCCGTGGTTTTGAAGATGTTATTTTATTTTCAAGAAAAATTTCAACTCGACGACTCATGTGGAATAACCATTCAATAGCACAATTATTGCTTCACAATTAAAATGTATTAATAAATACGTTAATAAACAATACATATTTTTAAATACATATTTTAAGTACTTCTTTACCTATTTATTTGAAATAAAAGTAATTTATAATAAACATAATGTTATTATCCGTTGGTGTGGATGCTTATATAGTTAGTTTTGGGGTTTTTTTCAGGAATGAAGACTCCATCAGAGAATGTTCTGGACTTCAGTGTGAAGTTATGAATAAATGGTTCACATTGCAGTTTATTCTGGCCAAGACCCACTTAAACAGGAAAAGATTGTTTGACTGATATGTCAAATAAGTAACCACATTTGTTATGTTCAAGTGTATTTACTGAAAAATATAGTCTTATTTACCTTTTTTATGTTATATGAGATTCTGATTTTTGAGTCAGTTTAATATAATTATTTGAAATGATTTAGACAACTAAGTTGATCCTTAGTAGCCCTGTTTTTAGCAAACATATTTTTCTTATTTCAGTGCCAAATTATTTATTTAAGCATTTTATCTTATTTAATCTTATTTAAGCATAAACCTAAATATGATAACCAAAAAAAAACATTTAAAAGCAAATGTTATTGGTCTCTTTTTTTTCTGTTGACCTCATGCACCTTCAATCTAAATAAGCTGAAAATAAATCAGATAAGTGCACTTAGATTCAAAAATAAACTCAATATGGTTAGCGATCATTCAAAGTATATTAAATAAGAAAAAAACCTCAAATGACCATAAGAACAGGCTTATCGATTGTTGCATTTTTTTAACTCATAACTAACATCTGCTCTCCTTTTTACAGAAAACATTCTTAGAAGCCGTTCTGGCAATTCACAGAAATCCTTTCAATCCCTGGTCTTCATCTTATGCTACCTGATGCTTATTTCCTTTCATACTGCTAAAAATGAAATGTTTCTTTATCAATGACTTGTATTAAGTTCAGTGAGTTCAGCAGAGAAGGACATATCTCCTCAAAAGCCAAATAGGTACAATTCATGATGCAACACAGCAGAGGACATAGACAGAGATAAAAACAGAAAACATTTTTTTAACGTTATAAATGTCCTGGCAAGTGGGTGTCTTGACAGGCTGGCAGCTCAAAACTTCTAGTGCTGCTCACTGGACATGCTACCATGTGTACAACAACAGATGTAATCAAATGTTTCCACATTCATTAGTTTGAGAGGAAACTGAACACCATTTTACACTCACTGGACATCACTTTAAATTGTCGCGCGAAGCAACGTACTACCATTTTGCATAAATGCCACGAGATACGCTTTTCATCAGATCTTATAGTACAGAACAGTTTACGTTTATTTGCATTTTGACATGTCAAGTGGGGCACTCTTAGAAAAAAAGGTACAAAAGCTGTCGCCGGGGTGGTTTGTATCCAAAGAGTCCATTAAAGGTAGCACTTAAAGTGTACATATTTTAACCTAAAAGGTACAAACCTTTAAAAAACGGTATCACCCTAGTAACAACATCTGTACCTTTACTTCTACAAACAAGTAAAAAAAAACACACTTTCCAGACACACTGAATACATACAAAGGTCCAAAACCATCTCTGTATAATATATATTGTTTAATTTATAAAAAAAATGCTTTGCATGTCAAATTTCCACACTAGTTGACTTCGATTTCATAACATTTTTAGACTTATCGTATAATTTTTGTCTTATCTTTTTTATTTTTTATTGCATTATAATTCAGAAATGAAAAACATAGGCATATGGACGTCATGAACTGCATTTTCAGCCTAATTTTGCTTTCTACAGTTGTAGAAGCATCTGAAAGCATGAAAAACAGTGATCTATAAATCAAGCAGATGCTTATGAGAGCATTACCATGGAGCGACACAGCTCATCCCTGACTGTTCACTTCCAGGGGAAAGATGTGGAGGTCTTCAAAGGCTATTTATTATTGTCCACATCACTGACAGCAATGCCTTTTACAACTTACAATTATAGAGAAAGGGCCAAGAGAGAGAGAGAGAGAGAGAGAGAGAGAGAGGTTGGCATGCTTTTTCCACCAATCCATCAAAGCTCCATCTATATCTGGTGGAAAACAAAACACACGGGCAGGTTCGCTTTGCTTTGTTTAGTCCGGATATTAGATGATATGATTTTGAAGAGCAAAATGGAGATAAGAGGAAAACATGTGAAACGAGCACACAGCAGAGGAGATGAAGGATTTGGTGGAACTTGAACTATATTGAAACGTTATTTTTGCCACATGTCTCTCATCTTAGAATCATAAACGAGGCCCCGCAGAGTGTGCAAAAGATATCTCTCGAAAGCATTTACGAAGCAAACAAATCAATTTTGTTTTGGGGGGAATATGTCACACAAGAATTAATCATTTACTCGCCCGCTCTCCGTTCCAAACCCGTGTGATTTATTTCTTTCTTGGAACCTGACAGGAGATGTTAGGAAGCGTGTCCAAGTCTTCGTTTTTTTCCAAGAACAGCTGCGGTTACCATTCACTACGGGAAAAGAGCAGCGTGAACATTCTTCGCGGTTTCTTCTTTCATGTTTCACAGTAGAAAGTAAGTCATAAAGTTTCAGAACGACATGAGAGTGAGTAAACAACGACAGAGTTTTCGATTTTAGGTGCAAACTGGTAACAAACTGATCTGTGCGAGCCTAAGGGTACGTAACTCTTTTTTTCCACGAAATACCATTTTTAGAATTCATTATGTTTTTACAGATTTATAGGGATTACCATTTCTTGGAAGCCAAAACTTGACAAATGTTGTGAAAACCCCACATAAAAGTGCAGCTTTGAGGGAAAAGCTGTAGTCCCACTGCCCCTTCTCGCGCGAACTATGATATAAATACCAGCTCTGACGAACGCTTTTCATTATCCATCATATGGTTAACAATTTCATGTTTTATTTTGTTTTACTCTGATACTTTGCAGAATGCCCTATGTATGCTACACACAAGCACTGTGAGCGGCTAGGGCTTGCATGAGGCCCACTACATACTACGAATTATAGATCCTACATTGCATACAAATTTAAACAATACACATTTTGCAATGTTTAGTCTCATAATAGTCACATTTGGGTAATGAATTTATACAGTATGACATAGATTAAAAGAAGTACAAAGTTTCAGAGCTTATTATTAGATTATGCTTTAGAAGCATTTCTATTGCATATTCTCGTATTTTAGGGGTTTTAGGGATTATTCGTGGTTGAGGTTAGGTTCAGGGATATGGTCAAGATTTGATTTCTGGATTAAAACGTTGTTGCAGAGTCAATAAAAAATGTTGACTTGAACAAATCAAACTCAAAATGTGTTCACATGCAGTTTACTTACTATTGAAATTGCCTACTCTTGTACTTACTATTGAAAAAGCGTTGAAAAGATACTTTTTACTCATGTTATTTGTATGTTGTCACACCATCTTTGTTTGACCCTCCAACTCTAGCACTATTTATAAAAAATTCAAAGCACACCCTTGACCCTCTCTCAATTATATAATTATATATATTTATTATCGAACTGCTAGTTTCTGTTTAAAAACACTAGTTCTATTCTATATCTCTGTAACATTATGTAGGAATAGTTGGAGTGATATGCTATTTAAAACAGATTATTTGACTGTAATCACTTGACTGACTGACTCTTGAGACTGTAGATGATGCAGAATCCATTACAGCAGTCTGAGGGTGTGGAAGGAACACAGGCCGGAGGGGGTGTAAGGTCATGGAAACTGCCCATGGACAAGCTTTACTTCCACATGTGATTGGAAAAGCTGGCTGCATTCATCAAAGCAGCGCGAGCTCCATCAGAGATGTTTTTCATGCATCTAGATGCACGATGGTCATCAATGGGTGTCAGCGAACGCAGAAAATCGTTTCCACAAGAGAACACACATATTTCCGTTACAACATATAGGGTTTAAGAGGGAGGAATAAAATGTACTTGAATGCTTTTTTTATTCTAAAAGTTGCATCCACAATTCAGTCTACTGTAAATGTGTCTGTTTACCATCTTTATATTTGGTGATGTTTTATAATTGCAGGCTTCAACTATAATTTACAGGTTATACATTTCCATCAGAAAACATATAAGCAATAGGATGCTGAAAGTGCTGGTTCAGCAGCTTCTGGACAGTTAATTGTATTAAAATTTCATGAACATATTTGCATTATGGTTGGCGTGTTACAATTTGCCTCATTGCCTTCATCTTATTGTTGCAAGACCTTTTTGACATTATTACTGTAAGCTCTTTTGATAGACAAAGAGTGTATGAATCTAGTCTGAAAAGGTTGGAAAGTGTGTTAACGGCCAATTAAAAAGACTTAAAAATAGAAAGTTTGCCTATATCTTGGGTGTTCCCATTTTGTCCAGTTCTCACAAGTGTCAAAACAATCGGTCTCTTTTATAAATACATCTTTCGTAGAAAGACCTTCTTAAACATTACATACGGTATTAAACGTCCCAGCAGAGTTTATTGTGAGACTACATGGGGTAAGTCGCAATGGGAACCTGATGTTGGCACTCTTTTGAGACTTTGATATTGAAGCAATTATTAAACAATTCATGGAAAGTTACGAAACCACTGTTTCGCCTAACAAAAGCAAAATTAAAACATATAAAACATATGAGAGAACCTACAATTAGTGAAACGGTGCCACGACCTGACATTTTTGAAAAATAACTTTGTTCTCAGGCCGCAGATCAACTTATTGGTTTACGCCAAAAAAATCATGAGATTTATAATTACGATTAATTATTTGAATCCACCGAAAGTCCACGCTGTGAGGTCCACGCTTCAGGGAATGTAACACCTCAAACAGGACCGGTATTTAGCTGTAATCACCTCCCTTGGACGGCTATGACTACTGCCTCCCCTTGTTAGTCATCAACCTCAGGTGCTGACGATCACTTTTGCGATGGCATAAAGGAATTGACTTTTTCCTTCAACGTGATACACTTTACTTGGTCGGCGACCTCGGTGTAGCTTTGATCCTCATACACGCGCGTAAACAGATTGAATCTAGAACCCACACCTGTTCTCGGATCACAGAATGATGAAAGTCGACCCCCCGCAGATGTTTTCAAGCTCGACGGCACGTTAAACCGTAGCGTGCGGGAAGCCGCTTTCTCACGCAGATGAATGATCGCTTTATTATTGTACCTGATGAACAGTCAGAATCTCCATTAACATCAAACGCCATAAACTCGCTCCGTTCATTTATAATCGAATAAACACAGCCAGCGCTCGGTTCAGCATCTCGCATGATTAAGAACCTCATAATCTTAAGTGTTTTTATGTTTTCAGAAACAATTAGCAAATAAATAAGCTTTCCGTGAGGGTGTGTGAATAATTTTTTCCTACGCTAAACTTCTGCTGTCCTGATGGACGCTGAAGCGACAGATAAATAAATAAAGAAGGCCAGCGTGCAGTGAAATACAGTATCTGTGAGATCCGAGCACAAACATCGCTATTAACAAATATGCAAACACCCCCACACTGCTGGTGTTTGTTAACAGAACTGTTTGCATTCCTGTGTACAATGACAGACAACCCAAAAATAGTTTGCATGGAAAGGAGGTCTGGACCAAGAGGGAAAATGGCTTTTATAGTGTGTTTGTGTCCTCAGTGAACCTATGTAAAGCAGATGTGGATCAGTCACAGCCATGGTCACTTCACTTTACACAATCATCAGCTACAGTTTGATCCAGACAGATGCTGTCCTTTGCAGAAGAATTAAATGACTATATAAGCAAGTCGGTACGCAAATGAATGTAGGTGACTAAATAACTGATTAGCCTTTGATTATGGCTATGGTTAGTATCACCTTTGCTATTGCTTCTTGACCTGCGCCGCACTGTTCGTGCTACAGAACGTAAGAGTAAATTGAGTTTTAGAGGAAAGATGAGCTGTTACTTTGAAAGCTATTTAAGGTGCAATTTTCACTCTGTGTGATAAAATGGGGAATGAGTTCCACAGGATTACACTGAAACAAATATGGAAGACTTGAGGGCAAGAGTTAAAAAAAGATTAGCAACAAAGAAAGGGAACTGTAAAAATCTAAAACAGGAAATTCCTGTTATATTATTGATATATATATTATTAAACGAGTTTGTGATATCAAGCAGCATAAAGGCATGTTTAACAACCAGAATAACTAGAAGGAAATGATACCAGAAGATGCACACATTGAAGGGCCGTCACACTCTTATGGTAAAAATAAGGTGGCTACTGAGTGTGCATTAGAGTCATTTCTTTGTTTCAGTATAGCCACCTTATTTTCTCTTTATGGTCGCGTTATGTTCACTGCATCACAATGTTTTTGCTTGTTTTATATAATAGAGCCAGTTGTTAATAGTCAGTTGTCAATAGTCGGGTGTGAGAACCATTTATAAACTGAACATATTCGAACAATTCGGATATTCGAACAATTGTATTTACGAGTTGAGCGTACATGAAAGCCACCACAAGGTCAGGATTAAAAGAGTTAACTCGTAATTTTCAGGGCGTGTCTGTTAGAAAACATGTTGGGTTCACTGGGTTAATTAACAACAAAATAAGTGAAGGATATGGTGGTTTTGTATGATTACAATATAGATGTATAGATACAATATATGACAATTAAATTTGCATCATACATAAAAAAAAGTTTACATTCTTACATTCTTTATTACATTCTTTATTCATCATTTTTTAGAGCCATTTTTTGTTGTTGTTGTAGAAAATATATTATTTCCAAATAAATAATTTGAATGCACCTGACATCATAATGACCCACTCCTCTTATGGTAAGTCCGAATTGATAAAAACTTTATAAAAATGTATAATTATAATTCCGCTTCATTATCCCTTTCAACCAGTGTTCCACAGGGATCCATATTGGGGTCAATGTAAATTAATGATTTACCCATGGTCAAAAATGCAGAAAGGATTTCAAATAAGCTGACAAATGATCTGATAATAATCATATCCTGGCTCAGTCGGTGTTATCTGAAATGAAAGGCGTCAAAAACAACTTTTTTAAAGGACACAACTTTGATATAAAACAGAATATTTTTATTTCAGGAGAGAGATTACAGGTAGTTTTGGAAAATAAATAATTAGGGGTTTTAATCTTGGTCTTAAGAAATGGCTTCTTCATAACCAACAATGTGAACATTAATTTGGCGTATATATATATATATTAACAATCTGCTTTCTATTTTATTATTATTTTTTAAATACATATTTCTTTATTTTTTGATTGTCAGATTGTTCTTTTTTTGGCTTAATAACATCTGGCAAATAAAAACTAGCCTTTGGGTCAATTTGGGTAATCTTATTGATGAACGTCAATCAGTCAATCAATCAGAAGGTATGTTATTTAGTTCAAACCACCAAAAGATGCCAATATTTTTCAAGTTCATGTCCGCCATTGTTAATCTACTCTTCTGTCTTTTTTGTTTGTCTGACACAATGGGAGATTCTGCTTATTCCGGCAACCACGTAGCAACGACCAGTTATACAGACACAAGCCAGTAATATTGATGTGAACTACAGTACACTAGAAATTCTGTTGACCTCATCACGCTCAACCACGCACGTCAGTGACTTTTGATGGATCGTGGATCCACACCTGGCCTACACTCATCTTCCTGTATTCACTGTTGTTGTCGTTGGGTTTTTTGGGTGACTAAGTGTGTTACTAACACACTCCATTAGACTTGTTACAAGCGGAGGAAAGCCAGATCTTTGTGAGTCACTGTTTTAGCCCAGCTACAGGTGCAACGGAAACTCTCTTAGACAGCTCAGCCTTTTTGCAGTGTTTCCACCCAGTGGGAAAAACAACAAAAGTTCCCAGAGAGATGTGGGTCTGCCATGCATAAGTTACGATTTGGCCTAGTTATAGAGTGAATGGGCTCTATGTTACAACTTATGTAATATTAAATATTAGTGTGTTGAACTAATAAAAGTAGCTGAAGTTACTTGTGTGCTCCTATGTGGGTATGCCAGGTTTCAAAACACACACGCAATTTGTTAATGAATCCATGCTAAAACCTACTCCAATGATCATGATAAAAATGTGTGTATTGTAGCTTAAGAGAAATGGAACATTCCAATATAAATGGGGAAAATGGCAAGAAAAACTATGGTTGGTTTGTTATTTAGGCCAGATATTCAGACTGATAGCTGGCGTGCACGAGCTGCTGTAACATAAAGCACTCGTCTAATGTTGTTTCCCTGAGTTAGGAGAAGCAGTGTTATAAAATCATATTCCTCTTAAAATGAAGCTATGTGAGGAATGATGTCTGGATTACAAATTAAACAACCTCAAGAACTGCACTTAATGAAGGCAATTTGCTTCTGTCCTTACAACAAAACTCTCCAAAACTTTGAGAGCATATTAAATGAGTCTTCCTCAAATCCAAACCAGAATGAGCCAAAATGCTCTGCTGCAGGAATCTTTCTGTCCAGAGACTTCTGGGAGAATTCATTAAGTGTTTATTTGCACACACTTACTTTTATAGATTAATCAAAAGAAAATGCAAACCTCATAACAATGTGAAGTGCACATGCTATACTGGAACTATGTAGAACCATTACAATACCAAAATCTGAGCACCTGAAATGTGGAATCAATTCTCCATGATTTGAAATATGTGCAAAAATGGTTGCCGTGATTTTGCCAAATAAGACATGGTCCTGGATCTACATCTTTTGTTGATCCTGGATCAACATACTGTCCAAAAATATTGACTTATCCCCAATCCTGCCCCCTTAACCTAACCCTGATGATAAGCCTAAAACAGATATTTCCTGAAAATGATCCCTCAATTCTGATTGGTTGATTGGAATGTTGTTCCAGGATCAACAGGATTGTCGATCCAGGAACATCTTGTACTTGATGAAATCATGCTCACCGCACAAAAGTGTTGCACAATAGATCAATGCTAGACTGATTATTGGCCCATATTAGAGATTTATTTGTAGTCAGTGTTGGATGTGAATCTCTTTTGCATGTTTTTGCATTTTTTTTTATTTGAATAACATGAAAACTAAAAGACTTTCAATTCACACAAGCCAAAATTGTATACACAATAGAACATAAAGAACATAAGGAATGTTTAAACTGATAAGTTTTACAATTGTATCCACTAAATGAGCTTATTTCAAATATGCTGCCTGCTACATGTCTCAAAGATGGCATGGGGGCAACAAAGAGCTGAAAAGCAATACATTTTGAAAAGATTCAGCTGGGAGAATATCTAGCAATTAAATAAGATCTATACCATGATTATCTATAAAGAGGATGTCTTACAAGAGGCAGAGTCTCTCAGAAGTAAAGATAGACAGACGCTCTCTAATTTAATCTTTAAAATGGACTGGTTCAAAGTGGAAATGTGTTCTATTGTCAGATGAGTCACGATTTGACATTCTTGTTGGAAATAATGGACACTGTCTCCCTCGGGGTAAAGAGGTGGGAGACCTCCCAGCATGTTATCAGCAGTTCAAAAGCCAGCATATGTGCATACGGTATGGGCAGCTTGCATGTTTTGGAAGGCACTGTAAATGCTGAAAGGTATGTAAAGGTTTTAGAGCAACATATGCTCCCCTCCGGTTGACGTCTATTTAAGGTAAGGCCTTGTGTTTTTCAGCAGGACATTGCAAAACCACATACTGCAGCTTTTACAACAGCATGGCTTTATAGTAGAGGAGGCCCTTGCTGAATTGGACAGTCCAGATGCTTCACCGATAGAACATTTGGCGGGTCATTAAATTAAAAATATGTAAGGTGACCAATTTTGTATTAATCAAACTGGATAAACTCTTATGAAGGTTTTCAGTTGGATATTTAAAGGATAGGTATTTTGTTTATTTTGTTAAATGTCAACACCCATTCATTGCCATAATAAATCTTGGAAAAGCCAAGACATTTTTTGATATAACTCTGTTTGTACTTGCTTGACAGAATAAAGTAATATACTCCAGAGTAAATCATGGGGTATTTTTTTAATTTTTGGGTGAACTATCCCTTTAATTAATACTTTTACATTTAGATTACCTTTGCAATCATCTAACACTCACTTTAGTTAACCCATTCCCTGCCAATGGTAGAATTTTCCAGCTTTTTGTGCTTTCATTGTTATATGGTAGGAGGCACGATTCTGAGTGAGTATTGAATCTCACGAAGAAGCAGCACAAACCAGTGATAGTATTTGTAAGCTGATGCAGTTTAGTTTAGTATAATTTAGTTTAGTGGTAACACTTTACAATAAGGTATCATTTGTTAACATTAGTTAATGTATTAACTAACATGAACAAATAATGAGCAATACATTACAGTATTACAGTAGTCATTCATCTTTGTTCACTGTAGTTTATAAAAATACAGTCATTCATTGTTAGTTCATGTTAGCTCACAGTGCATTAATATTAACTTGTGCTTTTAATAATGCATTAGCAATTTCAACATTAACTTAAATTAATAAATGCTGTAGAAGTGTTGCTGATTTTTAGTTCATGTTAACTAATGTTAACAAATTAAACAAGTGTAAAGTTACCAAATATTAGTTAAATTTAAAGGGAAAGGCTCTGCTCTTTCTTTTGTTGTTGCATGTTTAGATAGTCACGCAACAAAATATTTTATGAGCCGTTAAAATTCGGTGAACATTATCTGCAGGCAATAAAAATAAAACAATGGAAATAGTTCATCGAAACACTTAATAATCTAAGTAATCTTCACGAAATATTAATATTAATAATTAATATTAATAAAATGATTCATATTAATATTTGCTGCTGTTCTGCATTTTAGACAAAATAGTGTTTAAAAAGTAATAGTGGCTACTGTATCGGGTTTCAATGCATTTACTGTATCAGCACACAACGCATGTCTTTTTAACATGTTATAAAGTAAATACGTTGCAGTCCTATGGCAATTATTCCAAATGCCTTTGGGATTGTGTGTCTTGGTGGCGGAATGAATCACAGTTTTTTTTATAGTGGCACCTATAGTGGTGCGGCTGTGTGCAGGAGCTGCTGAGTTTTATGTGGAAAAGGCAAGGTGAGGGAGAGATTGCTCCGCTAGAGATGGAAGTGTGGGGGAGCGCACTGATTTTCCATGATCAACATTATTACCTTGTAAACACCAGCTAGTCTTGGGCTGGAATGGGCTATGAAGAGTATCTGTACCGGCTCGCGGGAGAGACAAATTACTTCGCTGCACATGCAATCTGAGCTCATGCTTACATATTAGAACAACAATTTTCAGTTATGTTTAATTTAGCCACGGTACTATGAGCCAGGATCTGTGCCAGACTAACCCAGGCAAAGTGTTAGATAGGCCTGACTGTGTGGTGGGTGGCCGGTTTTATATCGTCTTTATGAGAGAATATTAAACTGTCCTCTCAAATAATTTACGACCAGCTAACATGGATCACATATCATACATGTTGTAAAAGCTTAACTATTAAATTTTATTGATCCAGGCTCAAGAAAATCCATCAATTTGCTTGCTTCGCCAACCTAAACACTCGCAATTTAGGTCTTGAATTGACTGTGAAATTGTGATCAAAATGGCCAATCCAGTACATACAGCAATCACAACCGAGCTTGCAAATTGCTGGGAGACATTATTTGCAGATAGCACATAATATGCCACTAGTCCTGGCTTAAAAATGATTATTGGAGCTGTGCCAGTACATTATAATGTTATTCTAAGTAGGTGTTTGTAATTGACTGCAAAGGAGCCAGAAGTCAAGACTTAGGTTTTGCTAATAGTACAGCCAGGCTAACTAATAGTTACTGTTAAACCCATTTCAAAGTAATGGCAGAAAAATGAGCTGGCTGCAAACATATACTCTTTATTCCCAGGTTTTAAACTGGTCCTCACTGAATTGAGCAAGCCTCCGTTTCTCTTGATCAGTACTAGTTTTGACCAATTAAAGCACAATAAGTAACATTTAAAATATTCTTCACACTAATTAAATTAAATTTTAAACAAACAAACGGTTTACTGGAAGGTTCTATTGGAACCAGAAATAATTTTTTGTGGCATTTATGCAAAGAATATAATAAAAACAATGAATGAATAAATAAATACAGTTTTTATTAAATCAAATTAGATTATAATAGATAGATAGAATCTTTTTAAAAGTTTATAGTGTTTTAAAGAAAATCGAATCATTAAAAACACTATAATCATGCCACCTGTTCAACAGATGAACTTTATGAACTTGTAACACTATATGCAATAGCTATTTAATGATTTTTTGTCTCTTCCAATAACTTATTATAGCTGTCTTTGAATGATCTTGTTGAGGGACCGTTCCAACAATTATAAATGTATGTGACTACTTCAATTAATACGGTAATTAATACAGGCATACAGTTTAAGAGCTGTTGGCTCGTGGTGATCCAGGTTCAAGTTCAGCCTAGTTCATGTTCCAGTCCCACTCCCTCGTCTCTTTTCCTTTCTGCCAACTCCGGTTGAAATAACATTAAGAAAGAATTTTAACCAAAACGTAAAAATCAACCATCTTAATCATCATAATAGTAATGGGTTTTCAAATTTAATATTGTCGTTTGGACAGCATCATTCCACCACTGTGATCCAGGAACCTGAAATGAGTCTTTAAAATGCAGAAAGTGTCCTCATCTTCAACAGATGCCTGGATATGGGCCCAGTTAAAATGCTCTTCTCCGTCATTTGATCATCGAGTGAATTACTGCTGCCATGATCAATAAAAATGTACAAACATGAAAAAGCATTCATTACAGGGCAAACGGCATGGAGTAAAGCACCATCAGTTAGTGCCGTTTATCAATGACAAAACTTGACCCTTTAAGTTGTTTCCACTGGTTTTTATCAGTTTTTCAAAATATCTTTTTTTGTGTTTCGCAGAAAAAGAGGGGAAACAAGTCTGGAATGACATGAGGGTAAATGACGGTACCTGTGTGTGTTTATAGGTATTTTGTCTTCTAATATAAGACTAAAGAGCGCTCCTATAAAACATGAGTGTGTTTTTGTTGTTTCTCTGGGCCCCCACTCCGGTTTTGTTGACTCCATGCTTTTTTCAAACCCCCCAAAGTTAAATTTAATGGTGACTGAACATCAAATAGGTTTGGGTGTGTCACGGTGCCACTAACTCTGAGTCATACCAATGAAAGCGCTTTGCAAAGATTCCTGTTTTTTCTATTCAAAGTGCCTATTAAAGTTTCCATTAGCAGTTTTGTTCACTTAACAGCAACCCTCCTTTCATTCAGCTCCAAACTGTTTTTCTCCTTTTCCCATATAGATCAATAATGACTCGCTCCATTTGACAAATTTTCTCCATTCCGTCATACACCAACAGCAGTCAAGCTTTGTTAAATGATACTATATCGTTGCCATGTTTTGTAGTGTGTTTGCAGGTGTACTGTGTGTTTTGTTCATCTGGTTTTATGGTAACGTGTGTTTTAGCTAGAGATAGTGATAAAGAGGTAGATGGTATGAAAACATTCAAGAAAGATGACAGCTGTTTCTAATGTTACTGGTGATGTTGAGTGTGGGTTGATGTCTGATTTATTTATAGGAGGTTTATTGCTGCATAATTAGGAAAGAACAAAGTGTTCAAAAATTCTCCTAATGGTTGAGGACACTGTGCACTACTAAACCGCATAGATTGGACTTTTACACTTCGGTCATAAACCTATACTGCTCCATCAAGTCTGGAAAAAAGAAAATAAAATAAGGTTAAATGTTATTTTGATAGTCCACTTCAGACTTACTATAAGTAATTGTAACTTCACATCAACTATATGTTAACTAATTCTCATTAATATGCAGCTACTTGTCTACTAACTCTCAGAGTAGACTGTTAGGGTAGTTTTAGGTTTGGTAGAATAAGTTGAAATACACTTTACAATTTCTCGTAATCATAAAATAAAGTGTTAGAAGTTATTAAGCAGTCAGTCTTATAATACTCCAATAACCGCTAGTTGACTTGTAAAGAACACTTTTTCGCTTCACAAGACATTCATTGACTGGAGTGCTTAACATTTTTTTTTCTGATTTTTTAATTCTCATTCTGATGGCATCCGATTCCCTGCAGAGTCTCCAGTGATGAATTTTTAAAAACTTTGCTGATGGAGAAGCAAACTTATATCTCACAGGAAATGACCCCAGAGCTGGCTCCAGTCTCTGATTCAGCCCCAGACCTAGCTCCATTGTCAGCTCCACCCTGAGAGCTTGCTCTAGTCTCAGCTCGAGCCACAGAGCACTCTCCAATGTCGGCTCCAAACCCAGAGAAAGTCTCTGCTTCAGCCCTAAAACTCGCTCTAGTGTCTGCTCCACCCTCAGAGCGCTCTCTAGTCTCTGCTTCATCCCCAGAGCTTGCACCAGTGTCAGCACCAGCACTTTACTCCTCCTTAATTCAGTTTCCCAATAGTATTCCATCAATTAATGGCTCTAATTAAAAAGACTCACTGTCCAAATGTTGTATGCCTAAAATGTACCCTGCCATTATTATCCTTCTGCATTATAAACTGGCACAGTGAGGGAGGTGCATAACTATTTAAAATCATTAAAATTAAGCAAACATCAACCAAATGTTTAATATTATCAGAACTCAAAAAATTATAAACTATATTACAATAATGATATCTATTGGTCCTCTGATCAAATACTTTAGATGTCTGCTTGTAAAGAGATTCAATGGATTTTAAAACTATAATATACTTATACTTGCTTGTGACCAACTAGTAAAAGATTATGGGAAAATGCAAGATAGAACGAGAAAGAGTTTTGGGGCTTCTATTGTTAAGCATGGTTTTATATGCCTGAAGTTTGCCAGATTAAATTTTATAATTTTGGCTACCTTGTTGGTATGCTTTTGAAATGTCAGTAGGGAGTCTAAAATTACTCCTAAGTATTTAAAGTCTGACACGACCTTTAACTTTCATCCTTTAACAAATACATCAGGATGAGAAAACTTTCATGGTTTGTGTGAGAAATATATACAAACAGTTTCAGTAATATTCAAATGTAAATATGAGTTACTCTGAAACAATACCAATTGTTGTTTTTAGCATGCACATGTAATACTGTGCCATCAGCATACGTTTGAATATTACTAGATGAGCTGTCAAAATAGAACCCAAAATAGATGCTTGTGGAGCTCCATACATTATAAATTACAAATTGCATTGAATTCAAAGGGGTATGTCCCTCATTCAAGTAAGTAATCAACTGTTTTGCTACCCATTTCTCAGCCACTTTGGCAACTGTAGGCAATATACTAATCGATCTGTAGTTACTATCCAGTTACTAGGTAAGTACACAGGTATTAGGGCTACTTTATATAAAGTGGAAGCATCTTTTAATCAAAACATGATATTTTTTTGTCTGCGAGGCATTACTTACATATTTACCTAGTGTTAACATCAGTAATTATGGCTGTCGATAGTCTGACTTGATTCTAGGTTATGTATTTTGCCCCCTCCTCCAGATATATGTTTAGAAAATTTTTATTCTATTAGGAAAATCCTAAGTCAGGGATTCCTAGTTCAGTGCATTTAATTTTGAGCTCTTTGTCACCAGGGGACACCAATAGCAAATCCCCATTTATAATAACAAGGGAAGTAGTAGAATGAGAGGCAAATTCAGTTTGAGTAATCAAATTACATCTACTATTTCTCTAGAGGGTCCTGGTTTGAGAAACACTTACTTTGCCGCTCTCCAGCATGGCCAAAGAGCTGTCCAGGGATATCAGAGACAAGACTGTAGAACTACACGAGGCTGGAATGGGGCTCCATGCAAGATCTCACCTTGTGGAGTGTCAATGATCATGAGAACGATCAGGAATCAGCCCAGAACTATACAGGAGGAACTTATCAATGATCTCTGATCGCTGTCAATGAAACTCTCACTGTTAAAATAAATATACCATTACAATTATAGACTGATCTTTTATTTGTCAGTGGGCAAAAGTACAAAATCAGTAGGGGATCTTTTTTGGTTTCCTCACTATATATATATATATATATATATTTACCCAAGTCACAGTAAAAGTTGGTGGGTGCAGTGTTAACTTTTTGCTGTCATTGCCAAAGGGTGTGTGAACGCCGATGGTTACAACTGCTTTCAATAGGTCTCTACAGCTTGGACGCATTACACAGCAAATAAGCACATAAAGCATATAAACAGCTAAAACGGTCTCGTTTCTGCATTTCATTTGAAAGGATATTTTCTGACACAGGTTATTTACATAATACGTCATTTTCCACTTGACCCGACTCCAACATTTTAACTGTTCCTAAAATGGAACTTTGCGAGTAAGTCGGGATGAAGCAGACATATAGTCAACTATCTACTTGTGTTTGTGTGTGTGTGTGTGTTTTACAACTTTTATTTTAATAAAAAGACACCTAAAAAAAACCTTTTAAATCACATAAGCTAAAATTGAATTCACAATAGAACATGCGTGTTTAAACTGAGCAATTTAAAAATCAGCAGAGAGAACATCTAGCAACTAATTAAACTAATTAAAATCAGGTCTGTAACATGATTGGAAAAAGGATGTCCTTAAGAGTCTCTCAGAAGTAAAGATGGGCACAGGCTCTCCATTCTGTGAAAGAGTAAAAACACTGCAACTGCAAAAAAACTGCAAAAGCTTTGCAGACATAAGGAACAAGGCAGAAGACCTTTGTTGGATACCCGTGGTCTTCAGCAACACTGCATCACTGCATCCACACTGGCATAATTTTGTAATTGACATTACTATATGGGTCCAGGAATACTTCCCTATACTACTGCCGGTAAACACAATCAGCCCTACCATTTGCAAATGCCATCTAAAGCTCTGTCATGCAAAAAAGAAGCCATACGTGAACATAGTCCAGAAGTATGTCAAGATGATAGGGCAATCCAATATACACTCAGAAAACATGGAATGGCTCCATAAAGTTACTATCACTACATGCAGAGAGTGATGCACGCAGACAATACTTTGTACTGAATAGATGTTGGAGACCCCCATTTATGGTTTTGATTTCATCAAAAATATCTTAATTTGTGTTCCAAAGACGATTGAAGGTCTTTCAGGATCGTAACGACATGACAATGAGTAATTAATAACTAACCCTTTAACTACCTATCCATAATATTGCTTTTTACAAAAGAAAAAGATTCAAGTCTCGCCTGAATCAGGAGAGAAATATGCACAGCTCAGGCGCCATTTAGAAGCACCAGAACAGTGCATAAGAGTTGCAAACAAATATGTCGCTAAATTTGTTTCTTACCAGCACACAGCTTTCGTAAGATGATGGAGTGGTGTGGATTCAATTGTAAGTCGCTTTGGATAAAAGCGTCGGCAAAATGACTAAATGTAAATGTAAATGGATTACTTGTGGACTACTGTGATGTTTTATCAGCTGTTAAGGCACCCATTCACTGCAGAGGATCCATTGGTGAGAAAGTAATGCATTGCTAAATTTCTTCAAATGTAATGAAGAAATAAACTCCTCCACACCTCGGCTGGCCTGTGGGTAGGTACATCACAATTTTCACTAGCATAAAATCCAATTTTACAATTTTTTATATAAGTCACTAATTTTTCATGACCTTTGCTGTGCATCAGAGAGGTTATAGCTATGAATATTCCATTTATGCATGCCATTCTCCTCTTCATTTTTATGCTCTAAGATAAGTGTTATGGACCTCCTCCATTCATAAATCAGTATGAAATGTCTGTGATCTCACAGGATGCGCGTGTAAACGCTTCACGCCTCCAACTTGGTGTCTTTCCTCACACTCGTCTCAAACGGACGTCATTCTCAACAGCGTCACAAACGACCCTGTCAGTGACCCCGCTGTCACCGCTGTGCGAGCGGTCTACACATCTAATGTAACCTTCTTAACACAGGAAGGACTGAAAGAGTCTGATGAGTATGGAAAAATGTGGGCGTGAGGAGGGAGGGGGTTGTGTACAGCGCTGTCGACAGAAACTATGGGCCGAGTAAACATACTCACATCTGGCTTTTGTTCGTCTTTATTCCCAAGGCATGCCGAAACTCCTGTTGCCGTGCCTGCATTCTCTGAGAGATGCTAAAGGAAATATGCGTGTGTTCAGAGAATTCTGAAGCATGATGCAGCGAACAAAGCCAAGGGAATTGAAGTATGCGCTTACGGAACATAACAATTGAAAATATGGAGATGGAATTTGGCATCTGTTAACTTTAACCTTGAACCATGGTTTTACTATGAAAAAAAGATTAGGCTAGTTAAACCATAGTAATCCCATATGAACCTCATTTTTGTTACACTACTAATACTAATGACATTAGTGGTAAAACAAATGGTAATCAATGTTAAGATACTATACTATACACTATATGGTATGGGAAAATACTCCTAAAACTCTTTGAACAACATGATTTTTTTCATGACGCACTACATGACTACATTTAATCTTTATTTGAAGGGGTCATCAAATGCCTGTTTTACATAAGTTGATACGATTCTTTAGGGTCTTAATGAAAAGTCTATATATATATATATATATATATATATATATATATATATATATATATATATATATATATATATATATATATATATATATACACCCTGTCAAAATCAGAGCTATTCTAGTCCATGTTCCTTTAAATGCTAATGAGCTCTACTGACCCCACCCCTCTCTTGCAGACTGTAAACTTCAGCCGTGAATCTGGCTAACTACCAGATTATTAAGAAAGGACAATTTGCAAAGATTCATTAAAAAAACCTTATGCTCAATTTTTCTGTAGATGAAGTCGGATCACGAATGATTTGCACAAACAGAGGCATTTAGGCAGATCTGGTTTGGCACATTCCATTCAAAATGAAAGTAACAGTAATCTTCTGCGTCTTCAGCCGCCTAGATGATTGGAAGTCAACGATGACTGTTATATTCATTATTACATGCAACATCAAATCACCTTGATCACTTAATTGACCTCTAGAGTCCACACAATGGTGGACTGATGACAGCTCACTCAGGGTAGGTCTAAGGTAAGACGGTCTTGTCAATCAACTATTGTGGGAGGGGCCTGAGCCCCTATGTCATTTTGACAGGAAATTCAGACTGATTTGAAAAAGCAGAATTTTTTTTTTGCATCCGATGACCCCTTTAACAAAAAGGGAAAAAGGCACAAAAGTTCCATTAGCTAAAGAAATTTAAAAAAGTGCATGTTTATGTTAGCTGTTAGCTACTCGTGTGTAAATATTGTTATTGTAAATTGTATTTAGGATACAGTATGGTGTTTAGCATGAGTCAAACATTTACACTGGCATTCACACACATTCTCTTTCTCTCTCTCTCTCTCACACACACACACACACACACACACACACACACACACTAATCTCTGAGAAAGTCCCTTAACCAGTGTAATTGACTTGCTGATGTACTTGGGCTACAGCTTCCGGCCGGAAGGATGCTGCTGTGTTCAGCGGAACACACACAGACACGGACACACACACACACACACATAGACACACTTTCCAAAACAAAGCTCCCTTTCATGCTGCAATACCTTACTCCAAAAGTGTTCACAGTTCCTCTTTTGATCTGAATTCATGGGACGCTTTACACATGCATGCTTTTAAAGTTACATGTGTTCCAAAATTATTCAACCTGACTGTGGTATATGAACTCATCTCAAGACTTTCTTTATATCTGTAGGTATGTGTACATATATCTGTAAATATCTGCCTCTTTTGAGTCTAGTCTGAATTAAAGGTTAATGTGTGTGGGTGTGTGTTTGTGTCTGGGTTTTAAAGTGGATTAAGCTAAATTAAATGTAATGTATTTATGTAGAGCACAAGCTATTTATACACCGCCAGGGGCTTTCTTTACCATATTTTAAAATATGATAATGTGCTTTAACCTGCAGCGTCATGCCCATTCGAAGCATAGGTGCCATTTTCAATGTTGATTTTAAGTTTGTGCTGTTGATCATTTTATATGGCAAATGTTGCATTTTTTCAGGGGCAATGTGAATTAACCCTAACGTATCTTACATTTATATGACAATAATTCAGAAGAGCAAATAATAATAATAAATAAATAAAATGGTTGATGCCCCTGGTTATAGCTATGATCAGCCTATATCAGATGATCAGATGAGCATGGGAACTCTATTAGCATGCAAATTGGAAAACAGGGAGCAATGTTTCTCTCTCAGATTAGCCATCCCCCACTGTATGTGACAGTGTAATACTCCTTATCGGAGCTCTGGGAAAAAGGGAAAACTGAAGGGAGATAGAGGGAGAGCCAGGCAAATGTGAACCAATGGCTTCAGAGCACTTCCTGTTGGAAAGCTTTAAAATCGCAGATTGTGCTCTGCTGTATTAAGAGACCTGGTATTACGTTAATACTAACACACTCCATATTCTACACACCATAAATGGATTAAACATAACACAAGCTTAATCCAAGATGTACAGTAGCTGGATTGCTTTTTCTTTAGTAGAAAAGTAAAGAAGATTTTTAGCCACTGGCTACCGACACTTGAGTGAAAAAAGCATACCAAGCCACTCCTGATGATATGTTGAGGTCTTACAAAGCAAAACGATTGGTCTGTGCAAGAAACTGAACACGAGTTACAATATTATTGACTATAATTAAAGGCCTCAGGCAAACGGTCCGCAGTGATGTCCAGCTCACAAACAAATCATTCTTTTCTACCAGTTCTAGTGAACTATTTGAACCACTTCACCAAATCGACCGAACCGTCTGAAACCGTTTGTAGCTTGAGTAACACAGATCTAAAACTTACGCAATCGAAAGTAACTTGACCGTCACCACGACTCGAAATGAGTCAAAGCTCTGGTGTATATGATCCTATGATGCTGGTTTTACCAAATCATTCAGCTCTCCAGTTACACTGAACTGAGGAAACAGTTCAGACTTGGGCCACAGATTGATGAGCCAATGATGAAGGTATACGTGATAGTCTAAATAAATGAACAGCAAATTTTTATTTTTAGATGAACTATCCTTTCAAACACACGGTTGATTCCAGTAGATGCCAGTTTCACTTTGTTTAACTTTCTAAAGGTAATTTTTTTCTGAGGCAAGCAGCTGACAGTTCCATTATGCTATAAATACTATATAACCAGAAGCATGCAAAGATGAAAATTATACGGTACATCTATATAGTATATTTATATAGGTTAGTACAGACTGACGGCTGAATGTCTGGAATCCATGGGAGCTTTCACTGGTCAAGGCCCTACCATTAAGACGTTTGAATGACATGTCAAGCAACCAATCACAGTTTGTTGTGTTCAGCGTCACGTTTAGGGGTGTGTAAATGTCGCCACAATAAAAACCTGGTGTGTACTCTGACGTATTTTAAAGATTAGATACTGTGAAGGTTAAATATTTCACATACATTTAAAGATCCAACATTTAGGTGATACTGATAAGCGGCCATCGACATAAAACATTAAGGCTTTGATCTATCTTGAGGGGCTCTGCGTCACTGCTTCTTTGTTTCCAGGCGAAACCTTAAAGAACATGAAACTCCTGAAGTGTTTCCACTTTTGTGTTACATATGCATCTGGGCCTGTATTCATGAATATTCTTAGTGCTTAGAGTTGCTCCTAGCAACAAAATTCTAAGAAAATTCTTAGAAATGTGGGTGTGTCCTCTTGAAATTAAAGAAAAGATCATTCTGAAAAAGTAATTCAGAAAGTATCTTAAACCTTAAAAGATGTCTTAAGGTTTGAAATTGTTAGTAGGACGGGCAAGGTCTTTTATAAGCTTAGGAGCTTCTTTAGTTGTGGAGAAAATGGACAAAACATGCAGAGGCAGAAGAAATGTGTTGCACACAATGCACGATGGTGAGTTAGTAAGATGCTACACATTAGATCATGTTTGTGACAGAAATGCCATAAATGGAAATAATCACATTAGTTACATTAACGCATTTAGCAGGTAAAAAAATGCAACTGATGATTTAAGTGTGTCACAACCTTCTATGTTTGTGATCACACAAACAATTACACTTACTTTCAGAATCTTATTGTGTCGCTGATTATTTAATATGTTAAGTATGGCAGCATGGTAAATTAAAAAAATAAAAAAAAAAAAAATATATATATATATATATATATATATATATATATATATATATATATATATATACGTATATGATGTGTGTATATGATGTGTGTTCTCCCCTTAGTTTTTTATGTGGTGCAGAATTACTTCTGAAGTTATTCTGACAGTGAATGTTCATCCAGAAATCATAACTATAGTTGTATTATCAGTCAGTAACTGACCTGAAAGAAAATGGTTCCAAAAGGGAATCAAACTTCAAGCTTGTCATGCGCTGCTCAGCAATGAACAGACTGAAAGTCAATATAGAATAATAATTAAGTGGAGCTCAAAACAACCAACTGGTTCCAGATCTGATTGGGTTTCACATCTTCCACTTTGATAGAAAGTTTTGAGTGATTTTCAAATCTGATTCTTGCTAAAAGCTAAACATCACTTAAGAGTCACTTGCATACTCTGCATCATAGAAACAGTTAAATGCCCCCAGTGCTTTTAAATACTATCATTTTAAAAACTCTTGGAATTAATGTTGTGTGAATTATTTTTTTGTATTTGTCTGGAACGCACACACGAAGTTGTCAAAAGTTCATCTGGATATGTTAAGATCTTTCTTAAGATCACACATACATAAGCAGTCTGGGTCTTTATCGTCGTATTTTGAAGCGGCAGCAGAACCCAACAGAGCCACTGAAGCTCACTTCTCACCGAGCCACAGGTTCCTTGTAGCCATTTAAAGGAGGCTAATTGAAAACACTCTTCTGTGTGAACAGATGACACACACATACACTTACACACTGCAAGCTCCTCAGAGCCATTTAAAAGGAGTGTAATTGAAAACACTGGTCTGTGTGAACGGATGTGGGCACGGATCCAGGACGTATTCCTGAAATTCTTTCACTGGAGACAGAACCAGATGAGCCTAGAACTGAAACCAGATGGCCATGGAAGAAGAGGGACATTTTAGAGTTAGAAACAGGCCAGGTAAACGCTGTTTATACACTTGCTTTGCTTTCAGAGAGTCACAGATGTGTTGGAATCTTGTCCTGTATGGAAACAAGTCCATATGAACATTCCAGAGATTAGATGTTTTAAAGATATTCGGCCAAGAAATGACAGTCAGTACATCTAGTTTCCTCACTTGCGATGGACAAAAGCCAGTTTAATAAAAATGAAAAACAAATGACAGCTCATCATATTCCCACAGACTTCACATTCCTACCATAAATAAATATCATAGGGTTGTGATAACTTTAATAGCACACACACTTTCCGTTTTAACACAGTAATTACTGATCTTCTTGACGTATAATGCTAAAGTAAAAAGATCTGAAATTGATATTTGTGGTTTTGGTTGGCTTTTTTTGAAAGTTAATTTTGAAAGTTATTTAAAATGATTCAGTGAGCTACTAATGTTGGTTAAATAAATTTAAAATAAAATTGATTTGAATATCGGTTGAGTGAATCATTCTGTGACTTTCTGATACTGATTGAGTGAATGATATAGTGACTCACTAACATCAAGTGAATGATTCTGTGACCGACTATTGTTTGAGTAATTGAATTGATGACTCCCTTACGTTGTTTAAGTGACTTATCAAATATTTAATATCGCTTGAGTGAATGATTTAGTGACTCACCAATATCGGTTGAATGAATGATTGTGTGACCCTCTAATATTGGTTAAGTGAAGGTTTCTGAGATTCACTAATAAGAAGTGAATGGTTTTGTGACACACTATTATTATGTTGCGTGAAGGATTTTTTTTTTTTTTGACTCACTAATATCGGTTGAGTCAAGGATGGTCAAATCAGCATCACTCATTATACGTCAGAGTGAATAATTCGGTGACTAGCTAATATCAGATTGGTGAATGATTCAGAGACTCTTTTGTCAATTAAGTTGATAAAAAAATTATATTTAAGTGATTCATTCACAAAGCCTTGTCACCACCTATTTGAATGTAAAATCATAAAGTCAATCTTTATGGAACATAAAAAAAAGCCATTGTTACTATTGGATGTTGCTCAACAAATCAGTTTTAAGGACTGTAAACTGTTAACTTTTGTATATTATGGTATATTATATTATATTTTTGCAATACATTACAATGCATGCAAAGTGCAATAATTAATATTAGTAATGAAAGCTGCTGTCACCAGATATACTGGTAATTTCAAGAAAATAAGCACCACAATATGAAACAAAATGTAGAGATACACTTGCAGAAGTTGAGAGTTGCTGAGTAACTAAGCAACTGCATCTTTCCCTTTGTTACAGCTGATTTGACAATGTATGGTTTACTTATTTCTATCAGACTAAACTGTTCCCATGAGACCATTCCACACAGATGGAAAGGAAATGAACGTCCCATTATATCTTTAAAACATCAGCCAACCTGATGCTTTCAATCTCTAACGGGGGTGAGCCTTTCCACGGGGCTTTATACTTAATCATTTAATACAATTCAAGAGCCACACAAAGTAGATCTAAACTCAAAAGGATTGCGCAGTATAGCCTGGCTCGTTGAGTGTTTAGCTTTTAATGCAGTATATCAATCAATCAAACGTGGTCTTAATATATTTGAGCTGTTGTGGTGAGGGAACGCAAAAAGATTCAGATGCTACAATTGAAAACACTGATCAAGATGTATCACAGGAGCCTGCTGGGCACAAGGGCCCAAACCCACTGGAAAGGAGATGGAGACCAACTACAGATTCAGGAGAAACTAATTTATCTGGATTGTAGATTTGCTTTTGTAAAATATATGCAAATAAATTAAATAATAAATGTACATTTTTAAAACGTGTTTTCCCTGGCAATAGCAAGCATTCAGTATTTTAACAACGTTAAAAAAAAAAAAATGCATCACAGCAGCCACACATAATATAAAGATGTAGCCTTTTTAGTGCAGATGTCAGTCTGGCTCTGTAATAGAAACACAAGAGCCTCAAACCAAATTTGTCAAGGGGATTTGATTTCTTCTCAGTACGCAGGTCTAAACAATGCTGACATTTCCGCCAGGAGGACAAGACATGCTCCTATGTGACTCTTGGTTTACCACAATGTGGGGAAGATGTTCATCTGGGGTTCAGATGTGAACACACATGTCGAATTGACAACTTTGACTAGGCAAATTCTCCCTCACCCCTGCAGATTAGGGGAATTTCGGTGACTTTATGCAGTACATATTACTTGAAATTCTCTGGTTTAGTTACAAAAGTTAATCTATACATTCTGAATATCAGATAACATGGGAGAAGTTGTAGTGCTGTTCTGATAGCTGCAACACAGACAAAAACATTTCAAAAACTCCAATCCTCAGTAAATGTAATGTAAATGTGACTGCAGTTGAACACGAGTACTGGTAAAACAGAGACTTTTCCATAAACAAATCCATTTTTAAGTAAACTTCTTTGACTAAAGTAGACTTGACTTTGTAAACTTGCTCCGTAGCTCACCTGGTACAGCATGGCACTTGACTCATGTAAAATATGATCAAATATTTTAAAGAAGTGTACATATATCTGTTTATTTACACTCTCTGCCAGGTTTAGTGTAGGTATTGCATTATTTTCAAACATGATAGAGCATTAATCTTTCGTTCTCCCTACTGGATGTTTCAGTTCTGAACCTCGATACCCGCAACGTCCAACTTTACAAATCATTGGCACATTCATGTTCATCTGTTTTTAGGCAAATTAAATGCACTTTAGCACCACCCCCTGGTAATTATTATGGTAACATAATATTATTTCGCTGAAATGTCGCAACAGGCATGCTTTTCTGATGAGTGTAACAGTAATATTAAGGTAAGTAAGATTTCAATTAGAGTTAGAGACCTTGAAGACTGATTTCTTGCATGCATATACATATATATGTATAAATATATATAAATATATGAAGTGCTCTGTGAACTACAGTGACTGTAGTTAAAGTCCAGTTGTGAAAATATAGTGCTGTCAACAGTTGAACTATGTAATAATACATATATAAAGAATTATATTCCAACCTACTCAGTGATGTGCTTGTTAGTCAATGAAAACCAATACTAGACGCATAAAGGCAATTTAAAAGGCTCTTTGAATGACAAACGCAAGTGCTCTGACCGTTTCATGCCCTCCCTGCTGAACATCATGAATCCAGGGCAGTAGGTGGACGTGATACAGTGCAGAGCTCTGAAACTCTTTCACCCTGGATCCTGTTTAATAAAACCAAGTTATTGCCTCAAGAGCACTATTAAAACTCTTTATAAAAGGATCACGGCATGCACAGAAACACTGCACTCTCATGGCTAATATCCTTATGAGTACTGCAGGGGGTCCATGAAGATGACTTACAATATAAAGCATTGACTTTTCTCAGATGTTCATTACATTTGTAACACTCTAACGACCTGCGAAGCATAGGGCGATGTCCGTGTGCGTTTTAATACGACATTATGTATGTATAATGTAATTATAACTGCGACTCTAGGTGAAGAGACTACAGAACATGGACTGCGTCTTTCCAGGTTAAAGCAAACGTTGTAAAGCAAGAACAAGGCTATAAAAAAAGGCTAAAAGCCCTCTGAGGTAAAAAGCCATTTTGAAAAATTTCCCAAGAGCAACAAAACTCTTTCCTGCGCAGCGAACTATTAGAGTTGAATTAACACTGCCAAGTTTGTTGCGTGAACACCTGTTTGTCAGTAAACTCTGAGCAACCGACCTGATCCATGAGGCCACTGCACGCAGGAAATGCTTGATTTTGAACTCATTTAATCTAGCATGGAATCATTTTTTATATATATGTTAAAATGTCGTTTGTGCAAAGTTGTATTGTAATTTGGTTCAAATAGAATCTCACTGACCCCAGAAGGTAACGTATCTAGGCGAACGGCGACCAAAAGGCCAGGCTTGCCAGAAGAGGAAAATGTACACTATGTACTGCAACATAGTTTTCTATAACTGGGAAGTAATAAATTAGTTATGAGGAACAGAGCGTGCAAAGTAAGCCCAAGTTCCAATCACAGTGGAAATTAATTTGTGAAATATCCCTGCACTCTGTGATATACTCAAAACAGAATAATAATGAGTCTTTATAAAATACTTGAAAGGTAATGAAATGGCAAAAATGATCAGAAAAATAATAAAGATAATAAAAAGAACATTTGTTCTGCCAGTTGCTTAAGTGGTTTTATAAGTTTTTCAAACAATAACTTGCTATATCAAAAGTATTTGCATACAGTAACAAAATGTGCTCCACACTGGGGGACCCTTTAATTGTCTTTGCATTCACATTTAGGCATCAGTAAGATTTTTGACATATTTTTTAAAGAATTCCCTTATGCTCATCGTGATGACATTCATTTTATTAAAAAAAAAAATTAAAACCAGTAATATTGTAAAATATTCCTACAATGAAAACAACTGATTCTGTTTGAATACATATTTTTAAATAATTTACTCCTGTGATCGAAGATGAATTTTCAGCATCGTACTCCAGTCTTCAGTGTCACATGAGAAATCATTCTAATATGCAAATTAATACATGATAATTAAAGTTCAAAAGCATTTACTTAAAATAGAAATCTGCATCTTTTGATCGATTTATTTGCATCCTTGCTGAAAAAAATCATAAAAATCTGAAGGCATATTCCATAGGCAGGGTCTTTAACCCTACATATGTTCTGCTGAAGGTTCCTTCAGATGATCTATCTAGACTGTCTAGGACATCTGTGCGTTCTCAGTCTTAACTTGTCAACCTGTCAGAGTCCATGTTGTATGTTGGACCTCTTCTTCTATCGGTGACGGGGATTTGCGTCAAGGCTGTGCGTCAAGCTCACCTCCCAAGATGTTTAATGTAAAACTCAGATATCAGCACAGGTCGCGTCAGTTTCACATACTACTTTGCTCATACTAAAAAGTAAAAAACCCCATACTGTGCGCCGTAAAGCTGTAGAAGCAAGCAGGACCCTTAACAGATCAAAGCTGCGGCTGATTCGTGTTAGGCTTCTGCGAAATGCCTGTGGTTCAGAAACAATGAGCTGGCGATATCCCTTTTCTCTTATTCACGAACTTGATTAGTCATACCAGAAATATTGGCAAACTCATCAGGCCTAGCAGATCGGATTAGTTCTGGCACTAGTATGAGTGGTTTCCTCTGAGACTGAGATAATGCTGGGTTAATACATTTAGGATGCAACATCTTTTGAGGGTTAAAGCTGGTTCACTGCCTCAGATGTGCTGCAGGAGAGTCGGAGATCTTCTAATGACTTCTTCACATGCAGGTGCATTCAGTGAGTCATGTATGCAAGGCCCAATCCAACATCCTTCATTATCCGTATTTGGACAGAGCTGGTTTTCTAAACAAATATCTGTTCATCACAGAGCCAAAAGTATGTGTTTTGTCCTGTTACAGAAAGTTATGCGCTGTGCTTATATGCATTGTGACATATGCATTTGAAATTCGTTATTTTATTTTTTATTACAACTTTGGTTGCGCTATATTTTACATGTACTACCAATGTATTTACGATGAAGACAGAACTGTAATAAAGTTCACTAAGGGTTAGGTTTAGGGGCACGTTCAGGGTTAGTACCTAGTTTTCACCTAATGACTGAAACTACTACAATAAGTACATGTACAGGACTGTAAAATACAGTGCTACCAAATTTTTAATGAAAACATATTTAAATTTGCATGAGTTTTACAGAAGTGGTTATTTGTAATAAACCCACATAACTATGTCTAGGTTAGTCTCATGTAGCCAGACCTTCATACCAACGAATGAAAGTTTTCATTGGCCAAGGCCCTCCCATGAGGTCATTCAAGAGGAATGTCAAACTACCAATCACAGTTCGTTTCGTTTCTGTGTCACGTTTCGGGGGGGTGTGAAAATGTCGCCACAGTAACAGACCAGTGTATAAAACTCTCAGACTTTTTAAAGGCAAATTTTAAATATTTCATATACTTTTGAAAGTGTTTAGTCGATCCTTTTATGCGCTCGTCATCGCTGTCGTCAACATGATGGCTTTCAAGTTTGCGCATCCTGTTAAAATACTCTTCGACCAAACTGCTAATACCCACGTATTAGTAGTATTAGTAGGCAACACTATCGGGTAAGATTAGGTTTGGTGTAAATTGAATGTTGTTTTCCAGCACAATAGAGCATTAACTTCCTTTTTAATGCCCTCAACGGCTGAAAAGTGCCCTCTCTCTAAAGCCCCCACCGCTATCACCCAAGCTCAAAGCTTTCTTTCACAGCTCAAGATTCTTTTCTTTTCTCTGCTAAAGATCCACTGATTCCGTGAATCCGCTCCATGTTTCCCCGTCGCTCCGCAGCATCATTCATCAATCTCTGAACATGACAGTTCTTCCTGAAGGATGACGCATCACATCAATAGGAGGATGCATCGCAATCCACATTACAGTCAGTGGATGATCTGCTGAATTAGTTATTTGTTTTTGTATTTCTGTATTCTGTATTAATGACTTGCTCTCAGTCTTCCATACAAATACATTGCTATGTTCTCTTTTAATTGTATACTGCCAGTCAAAAAGTTTTGAACAATAAATATATGATTTATTTTATTAAGTAGTTTCTTCTGCTCACCAAACCTGCATTTATTTGATCCAAAGTACAGAAAAAACAGTAACATTCTAAAAATATTTTTTACTATTTATTTTTATATAATAATTTATTTGAATACATTTTAAAATGTCATTTATTCATGCGATTACACAATCATTTTAAACATAATTAATCTAGTTTTTCTACAGTAATCCTTCAGGAATAATTCTAATATTCTTACTTGCTGCTCAAAAGCATGTATTAGTATTATGTTGAAACGGCTGAGTAAAATTGTTTCCAGGTTCTTTGATAAATAGAAAGTTCAGAAGAACAACAATAAATAAATCTTTTGTAACATTATACATTTTTCATTCATAATCATCACTTTTTATCAGTTTAAAGCATCCTTGCTAAATAATAGTAACAATAATAATTTATATATTTTTTCCAATAATAATAATAATAATGATAATAATAATAAATGTTTCTTGAGCAGCAAATGAGAACATTAGAATGATTTCCGAAGGATCACGTGACACTGAAGAGTAATGATGCCGGACATTTAGCTTTGATTACCAGAATAAACAACATGTTGTAATATATTAAAATAGAAATGTGAAACAGTAAAAATGTTTCAATATTATTTAAAAAATGCAGGCTTGGTGAGCTGAACAGACTTCATTGAAAACATAAAAAATCCTCATTTGGCTGATAGTGTATATTTGTAACAGCTGGATCATTTGTTTTAACAAGCACCCCCTTTAGTGCCTCCTTTTTTGGTTCGGGTCTGCCCCTCGAAATGTCTTTGCACAGCCCTGATCCCTTTACCAAAATAATAAAAACATGGCCACAGTAATGTGTTGAATGTATGTTTTACCACCAATCACTGGACATTTCACTTTTAAACTGCCGTAAAAAAGTATGTAATATGGGTGCTTCAGAAAGTTTTTTGAACATAAATGTGTGTTGGAAGTGTGTGTACACATCTATCCTATAATGATAAAAATACACCCAGTGTTTTAGATTTTTAGCTATTTTAAAATGCCATTTCTCAAATCAGGCTGTTCTAAGATTACATAGTTATGCACAGGCCCCTCCCACTATAGTTGATCAAGATCGTTTTACCTTAGCCCCGCCCTAAGTGAGCTGTCACCAGTCTGCCGTTCTGTCGACTCTAGATGTCTCCAATTAAGTGATTGATTTGTTTTCTGCAAATCGTCTAACCTGCTAGTCTGCTCATCACTCCTGAAAAGAGGGGAGGGGTCAGTAGAGCTCATTAACATTTAAAGGAACATGTACTAGATTGGCTTGATGAAAACAGAGTTGATTTTGACAGGGTATAAAAGGTGTTTTTTACACTACCATTGAGAATTTTTAACCAAAGACCCTAAAGAATCAATCTGGACTTCTTCACAGAATTGCATCATGTGGCACATGACCCCGTGTCGACCTTATATCATCGATACCACTCTCGTCTCCCCGGATAGCAGAGAAGCTTGGGTTTGTGACTTTCGGGAGTGGTGGCTGTTTTGGTAAATGTGTAAATATTGGATGGTCTGAAAAGGTTTGAGGTGCCGACTGTGACAATGTGACGCAGGCCTGTACAGATCCAATTAGCTGTGGCCGTGTCAACAGAACCACATCTGTTTTACATTCACTGTGATGTGTCTTGCTGTTTTGATAAGTATGTGATGATGTGTCAGTGGTTGACGTGTGCGGCAGAACATTCGCTCCTCTCCGAGACGTCAAATGAACATGTGACATATTTTAAACTCGCTCAACCAAGACCCGTGTAAACTTTGCTTTGGTTTAATGCGTGCAGGTTTTGTATTTCCATGTCTAAACCTTTCTTCATCATTCGTGGAACGAAAAAACACTTTATATTTTTTTCTAGTGCACTTTTGAGTCCTTTTTCTGCACTGTTGACTGGACACTCTGCTAGATAACATCTTTTTTTAACGGTACATTTGGATTTTATAATAGAAAATTAACTATTTGCCATGTGCATATTGATTTATTCAGAATATAAAACCTTTTTGAACGGCCTTTTGAAATATTTTTCTCTACTTCTGTTCATTTTATTGTTTCGGTATGTAAATGAAATGAGTTTAGTATAAAAAGCTTGCTAATATTTTCTTTTTGTTATGTTACATCCAAGTTTATAAATCAACATAAATGCCTGAATCTTATCTAAAATACCGGTCATACAATACCCAATTGTCAAATACATAAGAAGTTTCCATCATAGTTTACGTAATTTGGCATTTGTCCTTTTCTGATTTATCCTTCATGTGCCATTGTATTTTCACTTGAGACATAATTTCATGAATCTGTCATGATGACATTGAACCTCATAACGCTTTCATGGAAATAAGAAAGAAAAATCAGCCATTATAAGGCAGTGCGTGTAGAAAGGAATACATCTCCGTCATAAATGAGCCAAGCTCTTTGCCAGGCCAAAAATGCAATGATATGCCTCAGCACACTGTAATATACTTACACTAAATGATTCATGCAGTGCTTGTTTTATGGAAATATATAGACTATTAAACCTCTATTCGCACATTCCCGACCTGCTTCTTACTTTATTGACCTAAAAGTCAACACTAAAGATTTAATGCTGTTGGCATCCGCTGGATTGTGATTTCTTTGGGCCAACATTCTTATGGACATCTACTGGAAAACCGAAAGACCTGAAGTTAAAGCAAGATTCTTGCACATACACTGTCCTTTAAAAAGCTTGTTTCACTAAACTGACGAGCCACAAAAGTATTGCACCTCACGGTCTAAGCAAGCTCTCATCCAGTTCGAATGCAGGCTAAGTGAGCATCATCCTTTACCTGTGGGTTATCAATGCACATTGCACACAGACCCTCTAGTGGACAGTGCAGGAAGCGCAGGACACAAATAGACTCATTCTTAGATCTGAGCTGAAGATGAACCGTTGTGAGGAGTATTTAAGACAATGCACTGACTTTGTTACAATGATAAAGCCAGCTTAGAAGGATGAACTTCTATAAAAAAAAATAAAAAATGGATAGTAAACCTGACCCAAAATTACTTTAATTTGGATTGTGCTTAAATAAGTCATTGTAAACTCATTTTAAATACATTAGTCAATTACGTTACATTTTTTGTATGTTGAATTAAATCACCGTTGTAAATTAATTAATTAATTAATATGCTAAATAAATGCAATTAATTCAATGCCCATTTTGTTACTGCATATACAGTATATAAATATTTGTATATATATGTGTGTGTGTGTGTGTGTGTGTGTGTGTGTGTGTGTGTGTGTGTGTGAATTTTGTTCATTTATATTATCCTTTTTTCTTTTTTCATGTCAGTGTATTTTATTCACCCTATATATATATATATATATATATATATATATATATATATATATATATATATATATATATATATATATATATTGGCACCAGATGTGCATATTTACTATACATCATTGCAAAAGTATAGTATATTATAGTATAGTATAGTATAGTATAGTATTGTATAACACAGTCTCTATTACTTGCTGATACTGATACCATTTAATAATCAGAAACCAGAGCTTGTAATTCATGCACGGGCCCCGTGATGCCGCAGGAACAAGTGCAGGGTTGCAGCTGACCTCTTGGCAGAAATGACAAATGGATGCAAATGGAGAGTAATCTTAGAATCAGTTAAACTGCTTTCATGCAAAGCAATGCAAATATTCCACGTGTGGTATCAGGCCAAAGCAGAATGCTCACTTCTGGTTGCCATCATGCCCCGTCTTTGAACCCTTGCCCAGCAAACACACATCCAAGCCCCCCCCCTTACTCCTCT
Source organism: Puntigrus tetrazona (assembly GCF_018831695.1). Lineage (NCBI taxonomy): Eukaryota > Metazoa > Chordata > Actinopteri > Cypriniformes > Cyprinidae > Puntigrus > Puntigrus tetrazona. The sequence continues at coordinate 21,436,367 of NC_056706.1, read as the reverse complement.
TCTCTCTTTCTCAAATACACACTCCTGAGAGCCGAGCGCAGTAGATTAGTGACTTCACAATGACGAAAGGTTTACAATTCCTCATGTTCAACATCCAGATGTTTCTATTTCTCATCGTAACACGTCCCTGATTAACCACTCATAGGAGGAGACTTCATTTGCCTGATATATCACTATTCCCAAGGGTTTCATTCATTCGGGGCGCAAGACCACCTGAATTTGACTTACCTCCGTAACTAGCCAAAGATGAATTCAATCCATATGCGAGCGCAGCTGTTGAATCTTTAGCCCTTTTCTGGCTGCTCCCTAAAAATGAATGAAAAGGTACATGCTGGCTTAGATGTTCTGCTTTTTTCCTTCACGATAAACGACATGATGTAAAGCATTCAAACCATGACAAAAGTCAATTCCTGGTCGAAGACGCCAAAGGGCATAAGAAACACATTGCTGCACACCATTCGTCCCTGTCTTTCCACGGTCGAAAAAAGCGAATCGAGAACCCCCCCCCCCCAAAAAAAGTTTTGAGAATCCCTCTCCTCATAATGCTCAGATATGTGCGTGCTTGTTATGAGAACATCCAAAGAGTGCTCTCAAAGGTAAAAATATATCAAAAATATATTTTTTTAATTTTTCTCAAATTGTTGAATGTGCCCCCAAGGAGCCATTTTAATGATAATAATAATTCTGATAACTTTCCCAGAACAGCTGGATTGAAATCCTTGCCACAATCTAAACACTGCGTGAGTCACTCTTGCAGAAAATTGGATTTTATAATACCACTTTTTTTTTTTTGCTGGATTGAATTTTGTCTTCCTACATTTGCGCAGAACGAATATCTTAGTAACAGTCGACATGCACTTTAGAAATATGGTCGCATTCGGCGTACAAGAGTGGTCAAAAAAAAACCCCCCGTGTCATAAAAAGGGCTCCCTGGCGACAGAAGGTTTTGAAACGGTCTGAAATGCAACTCTTGGGACGCGGTGAACCTGTTTCTGAATGCATTTTGGATGCGTAGCGTGTGCTGAAAATGTATCCATAGCTTGCTTTTCCTGCATCCTCGCGCAAACTCTGTATAATATGTAAAGCTTCCCTAAAACATGGTCTTTTGGTGCTGCAGGTCCTTCATAAGAGCAAGCGCTAGCGTAGCAAGTACATTAGCAAGTGCTAATGTAATCTAAAAGTCATTTCCTCTTGCTTTGGCAGGTCTGGTGCACACATGCAGTGAGGCATTGATTGACTGATGTGACGTGTGACTGAGGACTGGCACCCCTGTTATCATGCTCCGTCCTGTTTGTCGTAATGCTTTCTTCACCTTGGGGATAACATTAAATTCAATTGAACTCAATTATGTAATGACTTCTAACGTTCTGTATAGTTGCTCGGTTACTAACAGGCTGGCGCAATCGCGGCTTGGCATCCCCCTGCTGTTTACTGGCCAAAGCTTTTAAACGCAAGTACGCTTTGCTTTGAAACCGCAATAAGAGAATATGAGAATTGAGCTTTCTGGAGCGGCAGACACGATATCTGCTAGATTTTATCCGCTGCGTGTGTTTTTCGCAAAGCTATCGATGTAACTGACGAACGAGGCGGGTCACTGGGAGTCGGGAAGAACGATATATTAGTTTCGGCTTACGTTACTGCAGTAAATAAAACTACAGACCTACCGTAAAAATGTCTACCAATCAAACCCCTCAACGGCAAAGGCTTTAAAAGCATCATTTAAAAAGCCCGGTCCGGATATCGAAGCGAAAAGAAGCCTGCCAACCAATTTAATGGAATCTAGAAAGGTAGCCTAATGCTACAAACTAGCGGTTGCTTACTGGCAAGCTAGGGAAGCTCAAGTCTCAGAGCGGTTCTTGATCTGCTTTCGTCCACAACTGAATGCGTTAAATGAAACGAGGTTGACCCGTCCTGCACTTTTCAACCGCCGTTATTAGTGAAACCACTAAATTGCCCGGGATAACAGAAGAGTCCGTCCCCGAACGGTCTTGAAGTCTTATCACTTGTTTCATAGCAATTGTCTGCTTTCACTTGGGATAGAATATCTAAAGAGCTCTTCTAAATGTTGAGTCTCTCAGAACCGCTGGGGCCTTTTAAACAGGTACATGGCGGTGATGCGATTTGATCCATTATGGCGCTTTTAATGTGCTCCTGTAGTTTTTGTGAAGGGGAAAATAGCAGATTAGAGCTTGTGATTAATCTAAGTGGCGTCGCAGAGGACGTGGTGATCTGTAAGTAGGGGGTTTGGAGGCGCAGATCCATTCATGACTCACAATTCATTAATGGTGTTTTCACTTGGAAACACCTGCTGAATGAACACCATTGTCACAGATGGGAAAAGCATTCAGGTGTTGCACTTTGTGTTACTCAGCAAATGAAAGATATGTGTTGAGGTCTTCTATATATGCATAAACAACTGCAACGTCATATGGTATAAAAAGGGCTGCAAGTGTCCTCGTAATTATACATTTAGGTATTGAGTAATATTGCATATACTTACTATTATATATGCTTTGTTACAAGAAAAATCAGCAAAAGTAGGACCCGGTGTGATGAATATGAAGGAAGACAGTTAATATGAAGCCTTATTGAGTTGCGTTTGGGCTAAACGAAATGTCTGTAAACTTAACAGAAAACCTGGTCTACACAATAAAACCACATTTGGATATTTTATGACGAGGCTTGTCTATAGTAATGGCTGATTTTATCCAAAAAGTTGCAATGCGTTCTCAAGATAAATGTCAGGTTGTAATTTTATATAATCTAATTGATGTTCAACTTGACCGGCCAAAACCATACTTGAATATTTTGTAAAATGTCTTTTACATTTTCCCCTCATCTGTTTTGTGTTGCCTACTTGCTTTTCTGTTTAAATAGTATTGAAAAGCAAGAATAGACTGTAATGGCAGCCCCTGTGTGACAACTTACCCCGTTGGGTTACAACATGCAGTGCATACAGAGTTGCCATTTCTTTTATACATATATACATATATATATATATATATATATATATATATATATATATATATAACAAAACAAATTATGTAGCAAGTCAAGCTAACGCCTTATTTTATATTAGTACACTGACTATAAGTAACTTTTCAAGTACATGTCAACTTATTCTAACCCTAAACCTATTAGTCTTCTAATACTCTACTAACAGGCTAATAAGAGTAGACACGATGTTACCTGCAGGCAATAGAATGTGTTAAAAGGACCATCAAAATAAAGTCAGACCGAAATTAACTTGTGTGCCTATACAGAAATCCACACAAACATACCCTGGGGAGACGCTCACTGACCTTCCCTTTGGGAATTAAACGGCGTTCAGAACGAAATGCTGCCCTTTTCCTTTCTCCGAGGCTAAAAGTGAGCAGACGTCTCATTTAAGCATGACCCTGCTGATTGGGCGATTATTCACGCGCGGACTTCGGCGTCACATTACGCGTGCGCTTCTGCACGTGCGCCCTGCGCGGGCTCGAGCGCGCGAGTTGCGCGACACGCGCAAAGTCAACACGGCGACGCTTTCCATACGGCGCACGATTTGTGTCAATAACTGCGTAGTTCATCTGTCAGCTGGAGACGATTCCGCCCGCTTCGCCAACAATAGCGGCATTATGGCAGAGGGGTCCGTCGAAATGCCAAAGCGATAAAAATGCGGGTCATTTGAATAACTTCAAATGTTATTTCTCAAAGACATTTAAGAAAAACAAAGAACGCAATGCATTTGACTAAAACGCGATCCCGTGGTATCGCTTCAGCAGACAGGTGAAATATAACACTGCAAGGATTACCGAATGAAACAAAAAGATAAAGAAAAACAAACTGTCATTTGCCGAGGCCAGTAGCCTAATGAGATAGACTCACAGAACTGGGGTCACATAGATGCCATATTATTTAATAGACCGATTGACTCATTTAAAGTGACATAAATCTTTTTGGGGGGGTAGTAGCATCATTTCCAGGAGCTGTTTTTTAATAGAGTTTGGCCATTTTTGAAGCAAGCCAGCTTGGCCAGAGCACCAGCATAGAAAGTGGTTGAAGCAGCTGCGATAAATATTAAGAAATGTTTAGATGCGTTGTCCGGCTGCTGGTTTCACGGGGGGTTCTTGCACTTTTGGCTCTTTTTTTTTCTGTTCGTTCAGTAGGGTAAAGTTGAACCGGAGTGCGCGTGAGCGTGCGCGTTATGAAGCATCGCTCTTTGAAGCGGACGCGTACATTTGTATACGACGAGTTGAAAGGAACGGCAAACTTTACGCCACGCGAGAAGCCCATTTAAATGCCACGGATCAATGAATGAAAGTTTGAGCTGAGGCTGTGTTACAGCGCCTGCTGCGACGTGATTGGGCTGAGCGGCGAGCTCGTGATGCTCGGGCACATATAAAGGGCGACCTGTCATGCACGCGGCTGGAAGAAGAAATTGCTGAAGAGATCAGCCGGACAGACGGAGCCTTCATGATACTGCCCACATCACACGCATTTCCTCAACGAAGTCGCCAAGAAGACGCACCGCACAGCGCGCGAGACATAAAGGAAACCCTCTTTTATTGCCCTTCGTAAAAGCCCCAGTGTCATTTAGCGAGAGATGCCGCCGAGGACCGGACTTTTGCTGCTCGCCGCGCTCATCGCCTCCGCGTACGAACTGGATCAGAACGAATCCTACTCGCCCAGGAGAGCACGCTTCTCCCACAACAGCCCCTGTAAGTAGGAAGCGTTCGGGAACGACGAGCCGGTCGCGTGCCGCTGACACGCACGCACGCATCGCGGCGTAGGGGTAGATCGTGTGAGAACTGTCATCTCCTCTAGGATGAGCTCTCGTCCGACGCGTGCCGCCGAGCTTGCTCCGTGACAGATGTATCGGTGAACATCACGTTCATCCTCTGACTCGCGACGAGCTTCTCGTGATGCATTGAGCGCGATGAATGAACGTGAACGACGATTCCGCCCGAAGCTTCCAGCCCTCAAAAGCACGCAGGAGTTTCTTACGTCGGGGGAGAAAACGCTAGAGTAAAAAACCTGTTCGTTGGTTGCCTTACCACATAGTATCAGGTTCATTCGAGATAGCGCTTTTAATGTAAAACGGCACAAATAATGAATCGGTCGCCTTATAATTGAACTAATTATGATTCTTGTAAGTAAAAAGTATACGTCGCATTTAACCTTTATTTGTTCAAGCAAGTCACTTTGGAGAAAAAAAAAAATTATTTATAGCAATGGCCTTTTTCTTATTGCAAATACTTGAAGGAGGAAAGAAGAAAAACTTGCAGGAAGAAATTTCACTCAGACGTTGCTAGCATGTTTCACATTTAATTACTGAGAAATTTCAATTCACAGTAAATGAAACGGAAAAAACTCAAATAGTGTTTTTTGTAAAATGCACTTCGGTTGTCTTTGCTTTATTTACAAACCGCCTCACGATTTAATGAAAAACTGTATACAAATGAGAATTTAATAAGAATGGTCTTATAATTAATTGAAATCCTTGTGTCAACGATTATTTTTGTTTAGATTTTCCAAGTCGTCGAAAATATCATTAGGAGTGCTAATATTTCATATAACAGCACTGGCGCATAAACTCGCGCCATTCGCCCGTTATGTTGAGCGGACTTCAAAATGCTTTAACTCCTTTTGTAGGCATTTTGTTTTTATCAGGGAATAGAACATCAGCATGAAAAACGAATATCGATATTGCATTGCTATCAGCTGAAATCACAGGCGTGCTGATATTCACTACTACGGCATTCTTGCTCATGTGATAATTGGATAATTTAGTGTGTTACTCAGTTACTGGTGTTTTGCATTTGTGTGGGTGACACTGGTTCTGTCTTAATGTTATTATTAGCTACAGTTGCCAATTTTTCTCTTTTTTTTCAGCCATCATGTGGTCCTGCATTATGTTATTATCACATTTTACAGAAGCAGATGCCAATAGCTTGAATATGTTGGTATATTGACTATTGACATTGTTTTATATAATGATATATATATATATATATATATATATATATATATATATATATATATATATATATATATATAGTATATATATATATATATATATATATGTATATATATATATATATATATATATATATATATATATAGTATGTATATATATATATATATATATATATATAGTATGTATATATATATATATATATATATATATATATATATATATATATATATATACCAATTTCACTCTTTGAAGTGCAACCACAGCTGCCAAGTTTTTTTTCTTCTTCCTTTTTCATGCATACTCTATTTTTAGTTTAGTTTAGTAGATTAATCGATGTAGATCATTCAAAATCTGCACATTTGTAACATGAACAAAGAGTCAAATTTCGAAGGTGATACAGTTAAACCTTACCGTCTAAAACAGTTCCACATACATTTCAATCCCTACCGTACTTTCTGATTACCCTTAAAGCGTTGTGCCATTCTTGATAGGTTATTAATTCTCTGTGAAAGAGTTGGAGGTAGATCCAACATGAAAGGCTTTCCCCAGTGAGGTCGCACCATCACGCTTCATATTCCAGCTCTCACCGCACACACACTTGAGCCAGCTAACCGAGGTCTCCGGGTTCATTCGAAAAGTTAAACAGGTAGAGAACTGGAGGGCAGGCGGCTCGCTTACACTAACTTTTAAGGGACCGGACACAATGGATGCTTTAAATGACGCTGCGTGCGCCCGAGAGGACCCGGCGCTATTAAAGATGATTAATTGTCCTGACCTGCTGCTCGGCGCGTTAGAACTGGAGATCTGGTGTCAGTGTTACAAAAGGTACTTCCTTTGTCTTGAACGAAGTCGGTAATTAATATGCTGCAGAGAAAAGCTGGCCCAAGTGACAAATAGTGGATCTGTGTGTGGTGTGGGACACAGAGTTCCGCTCTGTCTCTAGTCGGGACGTGAAAACCTTTGTCAAACTCCACTTGGTATTTGCAATACTTCCTGTTGTACTTAGTTGCCAGGGAGACATGTACTGACTCAGTGCTTTTCAGACAAAGAGACAGTGGTGCACTAATAATTCCAAAAGAGCAAAAACGAACAGTATATACTTCACAACTGAAGGGGGCTAATGTTTGTAGCGTCTAAAGTGTTGATATTCATGGAGTTCGTTTATTTACTACAGGACTTTATGTCTCATTTACTGGAGACATTACAGGGTCGGTCAGGTTGATGATAGGGTGAACGTACCTCCTCTTTTTGCTGAATATGTCCTGGCTGGCATTTCTAAAATGGCCTCATTGCTCCAGCTTTTAGCTTTGTAAAGTTGATCTATAGCATGTAGGCATTGTAATCAATTGACCAATTGTGGCTTGCGAGAAGAAGGGGTAGACAGGGAACAGTCAAAGCGATGCAAATATCCGTGCATAAAACCCGAGCTGGACAGTAACTGGTTACATGGAATTAAGTAATCAGATTTACAAAAATTAAGCTTTTTGAAATGGGCATAATTAGTTACATGCATTACATGATTGCATTGATTCCCCTTAATTGTACTTTAAATCGTTCTTTCTAAAAAATCCTATAGTTCAGATTTGACTGTAATTCCAAATATTTTTTAAATACATACGTTTGAAACATTTCTGAGGAAGTCTATACTTCAAATAAATGAACAACACATTTGCACGTTTTCTGATATCGTAAACAATGCATGTAAACAAATAAAATGTTAGCATTTTCATTATCTTTTTATCGACCCGCCAATGTAATGTTAAATGCATTTTATGATGCTGATGTAAAAAATGGAAGGAATGTTTTAATCTATATATATATATATATATATATATATATATATATATATATATATATATATGATGCATTTAAAGTTTGATCAAAAAGTAATCTAAAAGTAATCCAATCAAAGTAGCCAGAATGCATTGCCTAAAATGAGTAACCTATTACTAACTACAGTTTTCATCAAGCGATCAGTAATAAATAGAATTTTTAAAATAATCAACCCTTCAACAACAATCAAACAAACATTCTAATATATTTAGGTGCTTATATGTGGACTTCAAATGTTAAAATATACCTTTAAGGTATTATTTGTACCCTTATTGGTTAATGTGTACCTTTTGAAAACGATCCCAGGGTCAGCTTTCGATCATAATTCAAGGGATAGTTCACCTAAAAATGAAAAACGTGCTCCAAACCTGTATGAGTTCCGGTTAAACATCAACGAATAATGCAAGTTTCTGGTTCTCATTGACTACTGTAGTATTTTTTTCCCAGTCTATGTAAGACTATTCTTCGGAAAAAAAAAATTTTGAGCTCAGCAAAAGAATGTAACTCATGCAGGTTTGTAACAACTTGAGAGCGAGTAAATAACTCTTTTTTTTGGAGGGGGTAAACTATCCCTTTAATGAGAATATGCTAAAACCACAGATGGGATCTTCAGATAAAGAAAAGCCCAGTTGTAAATGAATGAACTCTCCCTGACATACTAAGACAATTGCAGCGTCGTCTCCAAATCGTCAAGGCCTAGCTGAGTCACGCATTACAGTCTGGTGTGAAACGCTGACACTCAAGGGCCACAGGTTCAAGTCGGGGTCATGCGCTCCGCAAGCTGAAATCTGAACAGGTAGCTATGTAAGTGTAGAAAATGAATTATTCACTCCAACAATTCATCCTATTAGTCTGCGTGCAAAAGTGTAATATCACCCGTCTACAAGCGTACGTAGGGTCTCTGATAACTTGAGGTTTTACGCCACTTGATGATACACGAGTGAGTAAGAGAGAAAGCTAAAAACAAGACTGTGCATTGTCTATTGATGTGTTTTCTTGAATCTGAAATGAGTCCTGACCTGTCGAGGCCCATGGCAGTACCCTCAGAATTATTAGAGTGAGCTGGCCAAGCCGTATTCAAGTTTCATTAGTCACAATATGTCTAATCATCGTGCCTGTTTTCCCACCGCAATACAATAAGTGCTCTATGAAAGCATCAAACACAATATCAAACCCATATTTTACGCCTCTTCTCAGCCGTGTGGAGTGTTTGTGAAGAGACAGCCCCTGAACTGTGTGGCCCGGTTCATCCGTAACTATTTTCCCTTTGCCTTTTATAATGCCATAAGAGTGACAGAATCAGAGTAATTCAGCTTGTTTCTGATGTGGCAGTGGAGTCCCATTGTTTTCTCTGGAAGAGTGATTTGGCTTCGTCATGCATTTAAATTAAAACAGCCTTGAAGATACAAGCACACTTTTAAATAGAGTACTTAATATGGAAATAAAGTTTAAAGGGATACACTTAAGTGTGAATTGAGTATAATGTTTTTTAGACAATTATTACATTTTATTTGCAATGAAATTCATGTTTATTATAGCATTGCTTTTTTAATTCAGTTAAAGGAAAATTCCAGTTTTTTTGGAAATAGTTTCTCGACTATTTAATTTCTCAACTCCGCCAGAGTTAATAACTTTTACCATTTTGCGATTAAGCCGATCCCGGGGTCTGGTGATAGCACTTTTCGCATAGCTTAGCATAGATCATTGAATCCAATTAGACCAGTAGCATAGCGTTCAAAAATGACCATAGAGTTTTGATATTTTCCCTGTTTAAAACTTGACTCTCCTGTTACATTGTGTACCAAGACCGGCTGGAAATGAAAATGTGTGACAGCTTTAACACGGCCGCAGCAGGCGCAGTGATATCACGCAGCACCTGTGGAAAATAGTCCCCAGCATGCAAGATACTCTCGCTGTGCAGGCAAGAGGGTCTGGCTGTTTTCAGACACTGCGTGATATCACTACGCCTGCTGTGGCCATGTTACGGCAGCAAATTTCATTTATTATCACGCCGAAATGAGAGTGTAGTTCCTAAATATACCGGCCTATAAAATTGCAACTTTTAATTTTTCTCCGGTCTTAGTGCATGATATAACTGCAAAAGATAGGATAGGAAAAATACTGAAACTCTTGGGTCATTTTTGAACGCGATGCTACTGGTCTAATTGGATTCAGTGATCTATGCTAAGCTACGCTAAAAGTGCTATCACCAGACCCTGTTCTTTAGTATGTTAATCAACACATTAAAATTAAAGCACCACAAGATATTAAAGGTACAGATTTTCAATGCCTTTTTAAGTGTACTTAAGTGTGTTAAGAAACATAGTGATGAAAGTGGCTCTCTTTAAGTACACTTAAGTGGCCTTTTATTTCATTAATGAAGATTAAAAGTACACTACACGTGTACAATTAAGCACAGTCTTAACTAGTCTCAAGGTACCCCAAGGCTAAGACTTGGGTCAGCGAGACACCTCAGGTTAAATCACATGATTTCGTTCACACCATGGTACAATTTTCCCCTTATTCTGAGAGAAGTGAAGCAGGACAACTTCTAGTCATGTTTTCACAAGGGAAATGTTTCCACTGATAAGAGAGGCCAGCCATGGAAACATTTCACCCTCACTTGTCCCGAGGCTAACAGTGAGTGCAGGAAAGTGATACAATTGTATTTGCTATTAAAATGAAGATGTTTATCATTTTTATGGCTCTGTCATAGCTCAGGCGATGTAATAGAGCTCTCGGTCGCGTTTTGCTGAAGTATCAACTTTGTCTTGGATGCTTCTCCTTAAATTCCTTCGGAAGACTGAAAATAGAAACAACAACATTAATCCGGACTGCAGAACTGATTTATTATTGGAGCAATTTGATGAGAGACACCTGAGTTTGTACTGCAGTCACTGATTTTAGTATTTTGGTAGTTTTTAGATATTGTTGAGACGTTTGTAGTAGGGTCCATGCTGGGAGAAAAATCAGCCTCAGCATGTTGCTTGTTTGTCTTAGCTGGTCTCCCGTACTAGTTCATTAGCTGGGGACTTAAGCATCTTAATTAGATTGAGAGACCAACTGAACACTTAGTTAAACCAGATGAACACAGCGGCTTGAAAAGGTTGGGAGACCATTTGACACCAGTCTACATCATTTGTGATTTATTTATTTATTTCATTATTTTTAACTATTATGATTTTTTTTTTTTTCAGATTTAAAACTTTTCACAATGTTTCATTCACTTAGAGCTGTTACACGCTCCACGAAAGGTCATTTTCAAAAATCCATAGTAGAGGCACATTTTTTCATTTTACATTTACAAAAATTATGATTCCAGTCAGAGGACGCAGGAAAAAAATATGCATTGTACATATGTGCATCTCAGTTTCACCTAAAAATAAAATCAAATAAACAAAAATAAATATAATAATAATAATAACCTATTTTAAGGATACACCCTGGCAACATGTAATTGGAAAAACATACAATTAACAGTTATTTAAAATGCATGCAACTCATTTATTTTTAAACCAGAGCTTAGCCGTCATTCTGAAATGCTTTATATCAACAATAATTTTGACAAGTCCCAGCCATTTAACCTAACATCTACAGTCTGGCCTCATTCACGTCCATTGTAAGAATCTCGCAGTAACCCTGATTTATGCGTTTCATGCAGATAATCACAGACGAGTCGATATTATATAATGTGGTAATGTGCAAGTGCTGTCAATAGATTTTAACTTTTATTGAACCCAAAATTTTCCATTAAATGTGCACAATAAGCAAATGGCCTTAACAGAATGTACATCTGAGAATCTTGCCCTAACCTGCTCCTATGGACAATAGGCATATTCACTGCATGACATTTGGGGGGTTTCTGGTTATTTCAGAAGTCTGCCTTTTGCCAGGAGCATTGACACAGCAACACACAGCCTATTTTCCTTCAGATACAGTAAAGTGAGTGTGTAGCAACAACAGCCTGTCTCTCTCTCTCTCTCACACACACACACACACACACACACACACCCTTGAGGTTTCTTCTCAGCGTGGCGTGGGATCCCGGCCCTGCAGGCTACAAGTTTGTGCGGCAAAGCGTTTATAGTCTTTGGCGTGGAGCTGTTGGAGGTGGTGGTTTGGCCCTCTTACTCAACCCGCTGAACGTTATTGTCTTGTCACATGTAAGGGTAATGGAAACGACTGCCAAAAAAAGAGACAGTCAGCAGAACCCAATACAGTGCGGCACACATGCCCTACGCCCCTCTCTGTCACTCCCTGACTACGGGGGCAAACGCAGGGCACAAAACGCCCAGACTACCACAAGGCCTGCAGTGGATATTCTTCATTCAGTGGGTCACAGTTCCAAGAAGAGAAAAATGGCTGGAATACCCATAAAATTTATGGCAGAGAGTGGAGTGGAGTAATGACGCCAATGCTTGGCTCAGTTGCTATATATTTCAGGGTGTCAAGTGGCTAGTCAAGCTTGTTGTTATTTGACATTTTAAGTCCAAATTTGGCTTGCTATCAAAATTGAATGGAAACTCACACATAAAACCCCAGTATTCGTTCACGTTTGTACTATAGTTCCCCCAGACCGAGTGGTATTTAAGCATCCCGTGGACCGGGAGGTGATAATGAGAAAGTGACCCCTTAAAAATGATCCCGCGTTCACTTGTAAGCAAGGTGAGGAATTCATTATCAAGCATAAATGGTTTTACAAGTTCATTGCTACTACACACAATGTGTTTCTCTTTAAATCATTTCCCATGAGAATACGTTCCAGCATTAACTGCCCTGTTCCTCGCACTGGGAGTCCAGACCGTCTCCAAAGACTGTTCCCTCAATAACCTTCGGTGGCTTTTCTCCAGGTCTTTGAGAAAGTACAAGTTGAACTGTCCAAGCAGTAGAAGGAAGTTCATTTGCTTTAACGACCGAGCAGAGAAACCAGTGGATGGATGGTTGAAGTAGTGAGTGAGAAATACTCAACGCTATCTCACGACCAATTCATACGGATTTCGTGAGGCGGCTAACTGGTACCACTTCTCTCGTATGAATTTGTACAAAGAGGTTGTATAAATTGGTATGAATTACCAAACAAGCTCTTTAGCCCACTCCTGTGAAGCACCTCAAATGACCTAATCGAGTCCGTCTCTCTGCGCTCTCAAAATACATAAGTGTAAATGAATAGTTTTATATTTCCCCATCATGTTAAATTTGATTATACCGTTCGCAACGCTTCGTGCAACTTCATTCTTTGCCTCAGTTAAAACTACTACAGTTTTATACCTTTGCGTTTTGTCCACTTTTCATGAACTTTGTTTAGTAGCACTTCATCAATTCTCACATTCTTAACTAGCACACATACAACTTGCATCCACCTGGCTGATTATTAGTGCTTATAAAGCACATATTATTGCTTTATTAACACGTTTTAGATCCCTTAAACCTACACAATATCTAAATCTAACCTGTTAACTATAAAATTTGCAGCTTATTAATAGCTAGTTCGGTAATTGTGAAGTTCACGTACCGTATTGGGTCTGATTAAGGGATCTAAAACATGGCATATCAGAATAAAGCATTATTATGTACTTAATAGACACTACTAAACAGTCAATGCTAGTAATAAGCATGCTATTAAGCAACTAGTAAGTGAGAATTGGTTCTTAAATTAAAGCGTTACCTCTGCGGTTTTTCCCCGTCAAGTTTTTACTGTTTTAAATTAACTCATAGCGGTTAGTTTTGGTCATAGCTTTTGAACTCTTCAACAGAGTCTTTCTTTATAAATTCCTTTGGAATAAATGAATTGATAATATACTTCAAGAACCATTCTATACGGGTACCTATACCTAAATATCACACTATATATAATTGTATATTACCAAGTTTCGGTTTGGACTTGACAAATACTCGAAGTACATGTATGCATATAAAGCGAAGAAGCTCTTTAGATTCTGCTAATGTCCTGTGATTTTGTTTTGGCAGCGGATGTGGCGCGCTGCTTGAACAGTGCTCTCCAGGTGGGCTGCGGTGCCTTCGCCTGTCTTGAAAACTCAACGTGCGACACAGATGGCATGCACGACATCTGCAAGTCCTTTCTCTACAGTGCTGCTAAATTCGACACTCAGGTATGTACGTTTGTATACAATTCAAGCGACAGAACAATAAAGATATATCAGTTCATCGATGGATACACAATATCCTATTGAAGTCAAAGGCGCCTTTTCAGCAGACAGTAGCAAGCTAAGACGCAGCGGGATTGGGTGAATCCTGTCAAATGAATGCGGTTGAGTTCCACTGAGATCTGAAAGGCCTGATGGGAGCTATTCTTTTCAAAAGTTTTTATTACAAAGTGATTCATAAACGCTTTCTTAATTGGTGGTCTTATATAGACTCGCATTATACCGCAATAAATTGTTTGAGACTTTTTAGTGGCCAAGCTTCCACTTAATTCTAAAATGGATTGAAGTCGCAGCTCAGTCCTGTGCTTGATATATTGACACATTCGATTCCTGTTTATTTTGCAGGGCAAGGCTTTTGTGAAAGAAAGCTTGAAGTGCATCGCCAATGGCATCACTTCAAAGATCTTTCTAACCGTCAGACGGTGTTCCACCTTCCAGAGGATGATTTCGGAGGTTCAAGAGGAGTGTTACAGCAAGCTGGATATTTGTACAGTGGCCAAATCAAACCCAGAAGCCATTGCAGAGGTGGCTCAGCTTCCCAGCCACTTTCCCAACAGGTAAGATTCGTTAAAAAAAAAAAGGTGAAAAGATTTCACAAAAACACAAGAAGTATATCAGAGTTGTTGACCGAACTGTTCAAGAATAAGGTGGTATATATTTTAAAGTATAAAATATATGTATTTTGAAAATGTACCCGCGGATCATATATTACTACTGAACTAAAAGGTCACTTTTAAGTTTAATTGCTAATAATAATTGCACAGAAATTTCAACAGAAAGGACATATGTTTTTGCTTACATAATATATGTGTGTACTTTATATATATATATATATATATATATATATATATATACATAAGATGCATGTGTTTGTATTTATATATGCATAATATACAGTGCACACACATACATTAAAATGTATACACTGTACATTCAGCAGCACGTTTTATTTTTTTTAAACATTTTGCAAAGACAATAGAAATAATGATTAAATTGCATATAAAGATGCACTTACCTAAGAGGGTAAAAAAGGGTCGGCTCATTTGCTCTAGCGCTGTCAAATCAATCAATCAAGAATTTCCATTCACGTGTTCCTAAGTACAAATTCAAAACTTGCATAAAAATAGTGGAAACTCAGCTCAACTGCTTAACGAAGCAGATAGCGCCACTTAATTGTTATCTATTATGATCTTGCTAGAAATCAGACTGACCAACATTGTAAAAAAAAATAGTCATTTGTGAGGAATAAAAAAACATGAATGCGTTTATTTAAAATTTGCTGAGCATTCGCAGCGCTATCTGCAGCTTTCGAACGCTGCTTAACCCGCTAATTTGTTGACGCACTGGCTCAGCGTGAATTTTCTCCGTCTCGCCGCAGGTTTTATGGGAAACTACTGCAGAGTTTGATGGAGTGTGACGATGAGACGGTGGACCTGGTGAGGGCAAATCTGTTGACCCGATTAGGGCCCGAGATCGCCATGCTCTTCCAACTACTGCAGAACAAGCCGTGTCCGTCTGCTGCGGTACCTACTGGAATGGAGACTCGTGGTGGGTGGCGGTGGTCTGTCAGTCCCCATGGATACAAGAACCAGCCAAATCTACGCAACAGAGATGCCTCGAATCTCTTTGGCAAGAAACGCAACATTGGTGACAGCTCTTAACTTCAGACCAGTTTGCCAGGCCAAGCTACCGAGCACACATACGCAAACGAAAAGTGAAAACACACACACATAAAAAAAAAAAAAAAAAAAAAGAAAGCAAGGCAAAACAGTGGTTTATTTTCCAAGGCTATACAGGGACACATTCCTTCTCAACTGGAAAAAGGCATGCACCAGTGCGAAAACATCTCGAATGTCCAATTCTATGTTTATCACTTCATATTCGACGAGTTTTACACGTTCGAGGGGAAATCGGCCTGTAGGTCGAGTCGAGGTCATCCAGCGGGAGTCATCCTGGCCATAGCATAGAGAGCTCTTAGATAGACTTATTTCCATGCAAATATCTCTAGAAAATATTATCCGAAAAAAATAGCCATTTGTATATGAAATATATCTTACGGAGATTACAGCAAAGAAAATGTATGTGTATATAAACTGACTCTAGCGTTGATGTGAAATAGTTGGCATGTGTCATAGAAATAAGAGTGTACTATTTATTTATTAACAGATATTTTACTACTACTTTAGCTGTTAATCTCAAATTGCCACTAGCCTTTTTCGTGAAACTCTCCCATTTGGCGAGAGCGATCTTTAATAATCGTTGTGCAGGAATTCATTAAAATACCAAAAAACTCGAGTTCACTTCAAACGCCGTTGAGTACAGCAACAGTAGATGTCAGCGATCCACACTGGGCGACCAAACGTTATTTATGAATTAGAGACGCACAGGAAGGGACCGATAACTTCTCTTCGCATTCCTTCAGCTTCGAGCTTTTTTCACCGTTCGCAAACATTTTCTTAACTCTTGGATCGCCTCTCTACTTATTATCTGTTCGAGTAGTGCAATGCAAATAAACTCTGAGAGGAAATTCAGCTCTTAGCCCCGAGCGCATTGCTAGCGCTACGTCTAAACGCGTGTTTTGGCCGACTTATTGGACAGACGAACAAATTACTCCCTGGTGAATATGACGTGCGGAAGTGAGTTCAAGCGCGCTGTTCCCAGTGTCGCCGAGTCAAAAAAACTAAAATAAATAGCCTAGATGTCTATTTAAAAAAACGTATGAATTGAATGATTAATATTTATTTTCTTACTATATTATTTAAATGTTTATTTTATTACATTTCTGTGGGCAATATTACGTCATTCAGCGAGCGTCGGTTTACAGATATAGTGCTTTTGAATTGTTTCGGCGTCCGTTTTCCGGGAGCTATTTGAAATTTATTTAATCAATCGATTATTTAGTCATTCTGAGTTGACTGACCCATGTAATGACTCTGTGCTGGTCATGGGGGAACACGCTGGTCATACGAGTCAGGCGAATGTTATATGGGACCACTATAATGCAAACTTTGTCAAAAGTTTATCGAGCATTGCCACATGCTGTGTATACATTCAGGGTTAATCAGCTATATATATATATATATATATATATATATATATATATATATATATATATATATATATATATATATATATATATATATCGTTAGCTTTAACAGAGTAATTGACATCCAGTATTTCATAGCGCTGTCGTTAATGCGGTTAATTTGGGGCAGTCACTGCAAAGTGTTTTCCGGGGCCATTCTCGACACTATGCAATATACGACGTTTCCGAAAGGCCTATTTCTCTCAGAGTGTTTACCCAGGGTGAATGGGGAAGATCTCTCTGTAAGTGCTTCTCGGGGAAGTTCAGATTAGCAAAGGCTGGAGGGCAGCGTTTGGCTTGGGAACGACTGAGGAGCGAGGGCCAAATCCAATCAAACTACCGCAAAACCACTTTTTGACTATTCCCGTCCAAAAATAAATTCCATAGCAAAGAAGCCATTTCACCACTCAGTGATTTAACCGTTCAAACGACCAATCTGCATCGCTTAATACGTCCTGATTTGTTTGAAAAACACAGGCTAGCCATTAAACGGCTTGTTTTATGGTGAACTCGCACTGGCGCCGTATTGGTACTGTGGTGATAATACAGCAGTTTGATTGAATTGGACCCAAAGAGAAATGAGAGAGCAGAACCGGAGAGGGCAGAATGACTGTTTTTACTTAAACCAAATGATCTGCAAATCTAAAAGTAATTCACCAAACTATGCAATAATCGCTAGAAAGGTTGCAAACTAAAATCCATGCTATCGAGCCCTAAGCGGAAATGGGGCCGTTTAAGTTTGAGACTAAGCAGCAGTAGCTTTTTTTTTTTCTTCTCCCATATGAAATCAAATCCCCAGTCCCCAGTAATCCTTTGTTTTGTCTCACCCCCGCTCCGATTTCTTTGTTTTTCGCGTTCCTGTTCCTGGCCACCTTTTCTGTGTGTGTGTATATATATATATATATGTGTGTATTTATAATAATATATGCACTTTCCGTCTCACAGGACCACTATCAAAGGGCATTGAAGCATAGCTAGATTCTGCTCAGAAACACCAGAGTAGCCGCTGCGTTCTTGTTCGAACAGACAAGGACGCACCGGCAAAAGTGAGGATTTTTACCGTATGATATCGCAATCTGTTAAACACCACGGAAGTACCTGTACCAAACAAAGCTGCTAAACGAATTTCCAACCCCACTGTGTTACATTAAAGCTATTTTTTCCATTAAAAATCCCACCGGTTTGTCCAGCATTCACTGTGTGCGAACATTTTCAAACTAAACGACCAGTGACTCGATTATGCATTTGCCATTTTCACGCACTTCTGGTATCTCAGCAACAAGGTGTCCATACCATCTCCAGAGAAACGGCAGCGAGCTCAGACGTTTGCTTCAGCCCAGCTCAAAGACATTTGATGTTTGAAAAGACGCTGGTGAACTACTCTTAAGTAGCATTAAAGTTCGCAATGCTGTTCGGAAGGTCTGGCCACTCTTGTCCTGATTGCATCTTTTCTTCCGTTACTGAAAAAAAAAACCATTTAAATGTAAATGTGTGTTGTTTTGTTAAATTATTACAATGCAATTGTTAGACTGCTGTGGATATAAGGCTTTTTCTCTCATTGGAAGCCTCTGTCATGTAGCTCACCGTTTTCTTCGTATTGTGATTCAGAGAATTTTCCAAAACGTGATGGATTTTGTAAACTTCAGAGAATGTATATTTTATCAAATGTCTGTATTTGGTGCAAAGGGGTGCCTACGGCGCTGAAAGTTTAGTGCGGCCCTCTGGTCATTTGAACTTGAACAGCATTGTGTCCTTATCACGATTTACGGTGGATTAGCAGAGCTTGGAGACTGACCCTTCTTGTTGCCAAATTTAAAGTTTATGTAACCACTGCCTCAAGGAAGCATCTAGACTTAGAATCGAATCCGACGTTATCCGCCTGCGTTATAGAAATAGTATAGAATGTAGAGTGGGAGTGATTGGAAAATGATGTTCTGCGTGATCAAACCGTCCCAATCGGACACGTTTCAGGTTGGTTTAGCACTCGGTTACGTCATACGTCATAAGCAGAAAGATCAGGATGCACTACAATAAAAGCGATCTGTTCGTACAGGTCCTTCGTTGTCTCCGATTCACCAAAAACTGGTGATTTCTCCTCTTTAATCCAGGGCCCTGAGGACTATAGGCTACACAAGCCATTAAACTGTATGGTACTCTTTCCTCTCAAAACTTGAAACCACTTATATCGCTCATAATCCAGTTTACGTTCACGAATGTTGTTGTTTATTTTATTTCTTTTTTTCTTTTTTTTTTCCTTTTCTTTTCAAATGCAGTATGAAACCAAAACAGGAAAAGGTTGTCTCGCGAGGCATTCTGTTTAAGGCATTCTCTCTTTTTTCGTCCCTAATGTTATACACATGATGGAAATTTGTGATTGATTTGCACTTTATACTGAACCCATGTGCATATATACTTGTGTATATGTGTTGGGGGTTTCTTTCTGTGCTGACAGGTCAAAAAAAGAAGAAAAAAAAAAAAACAAGAGGAAAAAAAGATACAAATACATCAGCTATGTGTCTTTTCTGTGTAATAATAAACTATGATCAGATCTGGCATACGGTATCTAATTTTGTGTACTTATTAACCAATTCAGTGTATATTTGCTAAAGTACTGGGTGCGCTTGATGCGTTCATCAAGTTAATGAGCTCGTATTATAACTCATATATTCTAAATGGCACAACATTAAAAACTTGGCTTGGGTACAATGTATTCAAGTAATGATATGGCGTAATCCTAGGACGATCTTAAAGGACTAATTTACTGCTGGCTGATGGGGTTTTAATAAAAGCTGGCTGTCTATGCAAAAGAAAGCCAATTTATATAAAATCATTGCTGAATTGAGAAAATAACAAAAAAGGGATGTAGCGAAAAAAGGTAGAGAAACTTCAACTACCGAAACGCGCTGGGCTTAAACAGACTATAATTGGGGGATGCAAAAAAGCAGAAATACAATCTGTGGTTTTCACATAAGCTGTCAAACGTCTAATGCATTTTTTGCCATCAGGTAGATGAAAAGTAATATCGGTCAACACTGAAAATAACATGCATTCTTCATTTCATCTTCATACTACACATGGCGATATAACGTTGGTTGAAAATCTGTGGAATTCAACTGGGTTTCATAAAAAAAAAAAAAAAAATTAACACCAAATTTCAGTAGTCCAACACTGTTCATCCGGCCAAATATGCTCAAAATTGCACCTTGTGTACATGTGAACGGACAGCGTAACTGCTTCCCTGATTTCTGAGAAGAAACGCATGAAAGACGATCCCAAAGTATTGCATAAGATAAGAAAAAATATTCAAGAGATACAGTCTATGCGTGCATGAAATGCATTTTTATATGCGCATTAAAGCAGCTGTAGCTGTTGCGCTGAAACAGTCGAAACTCATTCTTGATAGTAAACTGTCATTTTTGTTTCCCCGGAGTACGTAGGTTTGGTGAGTGTGTAAAAAAACTCGTGAAAAGTTTGCAAATGCATACGAGCAGCCCTAATGTGACCCCGAAACCAGCCATAAACAGCATGCTGTCAAACAATTGTGTGTTTGTATAGTGCGTACATTTATTATGCATGTATAAATCATGCATTAAGAAAAGTATGTTATATATTTATATATACAATATAAAATATGAATGTACATATATTTATGTAAATACATGTAAATATTTTCCAAATATATGCTGTATGCATGTGCATTTATATTTACATAATGAATATACACAGTACACATATTATGCAAATTAAATCCTTTTCATTTTGGATGCGATTTAATCATTTCGTGATTAATCATTAGACAGCATTCATTTGTAGCCACCAATACATTGCATGGGTCAAAATTATTGATTGTTCTTTTATGTCATAAATCATTAAGATAGAAAGTAAAGATCATGTTACACGAAGGTAATCTGTAATATTCATAATTTGCATATGCATTGCGAAGGACTTCATTTGGATTGTTAATTTTTTTGGTTTTTTTGCACCCTCGGATTCCAGATTTTCAAATAGTTGTATCTCGGCCATCTCCTATCCTAACTTTTTTCAGTTTTCAGATGATGCATAAATCAAAATTTTGGAAAGATTGACTCCAGGGTCTCATGTTCATAGCTGTAATTATGACAGTGAATACCACTCACTTAGCTGTAGGGGGCTCCAAAGTCACAAAAAAAGCAAAACTATATACAGTAAGGTTGCTTTAATACAAATTTTGCATGCATTTCCCAAAAGCATTGTAAGCCGAAGAGAATGGCTTAAACCACTGGCACGAATGGTCTCAGCAATTGAATTATGCCTCTGATACATTTGGGCACGAGCGTCATGGCATTAGCGCTGTTTCCATGCAAAGCTGTGAATATTGCATAAAACCTTCGCAAATAAAGCACGGTTTCAATCCAACAAGTCAAAGATAACATTTCAGAATGATCATAACAATATTTCACGCAAAAAGATCGGTGCGTTGGTTAGTCGGTGTCTGCAAAAGTATGGGAAGACTTTTCCCTCAATAAATTCTTAATTTTCTGCTTATTAATAGTTAATAGTTAGCAACGTAGCTGTTAAGTTTAGGTATTGGATAGGATTAGGGATGTAGAATAAGGTATTAATATGTGCTTATATTCAATGGCTAATTTTTTGTTTTTTTTTAAGTGCATGGAGGAATTTATTTGGTAAAAGATTTTCCATTTACCGTTATTCATATGAACTTTTTTTTTATTTGTTATTTGTTATTTTGGCCTCTACATCTCTCATTTCTGATGCAGTTCTTTAAAACAAATAAAAACAGGGTGACTGAAACAACTATTGTCTCTTTGGCATATTGGAGAAGGACATTTTCTGAAGGTTCATATAGAAAAGATTTGCTCTGGAAGAACTCAACAGGTCTGCACAAAAATATCTGGAAAGCGGATTAATGGGTTCTCTTTAGAAATGGAACGCTCAACAAGGACTAGCCTAGGTCTAGAGTAGGATAAATGCATGGACAGAGTCACGCTTTTCAATATTACGAAACGAGCTTCTGCTCGACTCTCGTAAAAAGATGCTTAAAATACACGCTGAGCGCGACCAATCCGCAGCAGGACCCCCCTGTCCCCCGAAGAGAGACGAGGGGTGCTCGTGCGCCTTCAGAAATGAACTTTCTTAAACTCTCTTCACAAACGCGCTGAAACTGCAGAGTGGTTTGGTTCTGTTCTCCGAAGAGGCCTGAGGAAAGGAAGCGAGCCGTGCGAGAGAGACGAGCTGAAGCGATGCGGAGCGAGGCAGCAGCTATCTCTAGCAGTGGGGAGGGAGATAATTTCATGGTAATTTGGACGAGTCCTGAAGGGTTTTTCTCATTTTCTGCACAAGCTCACAGGAGTAGGTGATGCGGCAGCTCGGGCTCAACATTGATTCAGTCATGTTCCACTTATTTAGTCATTCACTTAACTCACTCACTTGCAAACGTCCTAAGTAGATTACCACGCCAGGAGCGACAACCGTTAGCAGCGACTCAAGCGTCATGAAAGCTGCTGCATACGTTTGATTCCCAGAATCCTGGACGCTCTTCAAGCTCCAACATGGTTGACTTTTAACCCCCACCAGTGCTGGCTTTCATCACGCCGCGCTGGAAAGATGCGTATTGAAGCCTCAACTGTTGGGTTGCAATGCAAAACTTGAGGAGGCTGCATGGCTGAAATGAAAACTGGGATATTTCTACTTTGGCAATCGTCCGCACGTATTCATCGTCACATCCGTATTGATGTCAGAGCCTTGAGCACTTCTACACGTGATAACTGCTAGTTCTGTATTAAGCAACTCTGCCACCGGAATGATGCATCTTTGTAGGCCAACCAGGATATAAACCGGTAGGGTTTTTCTATCGGCTTTTGAATTATCCCCCAAAATAATCTCTGCAGTGACCAATAAACGTTTACGATTCTTACACAAAGAAGCCTAATACAATCAGATGTCAAGCGCTAAAGTTAGGCTATATACGTGCTGCATCCCATTTAGCCATTAGCAAGATACCATATATATTCTATGCACATTTCCTATAAAAGTGAATCGGACATCAAGGGAATTGTTTGCTTTTGAAAAGAACTGAAGGAAATACAGAACCTCAAAAGCTCAGTGACTGTGACAGGATTTAGATAGTTCACGAATTCATCCATTTTCTATGCAAACTTTATCCGCAGGGTCAAAATTTTGTGATTTTTTCATTTCAAAATGTTCATTATTATCGGGTACGTTTCCGACTTCCATTTTACCGTGGTAAATATAGTGCATGGTATTATGTAGTATGGTTTTGCCAATCTCAATAACATTAAATATGATCAACTTTTTTTTTTTTTTTCAAAGTAACTAGAGGATGACATTGTCACCTATCTAGTAAGACAATAAGTTAACGCTGATAGCTATTATAATTTTTATATGATTACACACAATACACACAATAAAACAGTCACTGGTGTAGTACTCTCTCAAAACATACTAACACTAATATGCACACTTCAGGTGCTAATATGCGCTTTCAAGTTACTAATATGCTTTTAAGCTACTAATATGTAACCACTAATGTAAAAAGTTGCACATTTTACCTTTTGCACCTTAAGGTACCACTCCGGCAACAGCGTTGTATCTTATTTTCTGAAAGTGTAGTCCATTTTCACTAGAAAAAGCTAGCATGAGAAAAGGAAGAAGAAGGAGGATTTGAAGCTGCTTATAGCAAGCAGCGCCCTCTGTTGGTCAAAACAAGCATCGCATGATTGAGACGGTTATATGTCACATTTTGCTGGCTTTTTTAAACGTTTTCTATTTTGCTAACATTATTTTTTACTGTATTAGGCCGCCGCTTTAGCTTTACGTCCAATAAAGACTGTTGAGAACCAGGATTTTCTCATCAACTGTACCCAGAAAACAAATATTGCTTATTTTCCCAAAGGCGGAAGACATCTGGATTTCAGGCCAGTTCTTTAAAAGTATCAAACACTCACTTAAGAGAAAAATAAAAGCTGCAGCTAGTACATAGCAGACATTCACACGACGCACATGGACTAGCAGTGGTTCGTCTGAGAGGCCTAAAAAATTATATTCATAATTCATCATGCGTTGACGCAAAAGCTATGATCACTTTAATATGCAGAGTATGACTGAAGTTTAAATATGAGTGGAAATTCACTATTTCACTATATTATTCACTATAGTAAATATGTATCACATGTCAATATGATATTTTCCTAAAGTGTATGTGAATTACTAAAAATGACATTTTGTGAATCTAACAAATTCTAAATCTGACATTTTGTCTTTGAATATGGTACTTTCTTTAAGAATAGTACATTATATACGTGAATCTGACAGTGTCTGTGTGTGTGTGCATGTGTGTGTGTGTGTGTGTGTGTGTGTGTGCATCTGGTATTTATCACATTAGGGGACTAAATGTTGACCACAAGGATAAAAACCAAAAATGTAATATTGAAGTCCCCGTGAGGAAACAAGCTTATAAAACATAAAGAATTTTTTTTTTATTCTAAAAATGTCAGTAGTTTCCCGTAAGGAGTAGGTTTAGGTGTAGGACAATAACACAGTGTGTGTGTGTGTGTGTGTGTGTCAATCAAAAAAACATTCAAATGCATTGGACGGTACACAAAAAGATGCATAAAATCCCTCTGTAATCAATGTAAAATATGTTCTTAATTATAAGAAAAGAGGCCAGACCAGAGTTTGAACAGAATGTACTTTCTCTGCAGATGAATTATAATAATAGAAGCAGCCAACACCCTGTAACCCAAAAACTTTAATTTGTTTATCACATTCTTACCTTCATATTAACGTAGCAGAAGGCTAATGCACAAAAGCGGTTCAATCTGCATATAGGCATTGTATGTCGACATTGTCACACGTGTGCCGTGTGCTCTGTTCAAAACAAAGAGGCTAAAATTGGCAACAGCGCGAAAAGAGAGAGCAGGAGGAGGGCAGAGAGGGCAGCAGCGAAAAAAAAGGACACAGGGATTGAGTCCAGGGCGCAGTCACAGTTCCTAATTGGCCCATTATTACCATACCACCATTTGCGGCTGAACTGTCTAAACAAAAGCTCTCGGTCCTCGGCCGCACAAATCTGAAGTGACGGCTCCCGCAGTATTACGCGCTGGAGAGGCCGTGTGAAGTTCTCTCCAGTCACCGAACCCGAGCCCAACAACAACATACATTCACACGCCGCGTCCGCGCTGGCCCGTCTTCACAGACCGGCCCGTTTAACACCGGGGGAAATAGCAAGTACATTATTTCAGGCTCTGTTCTCGGGACTGTGAAATTATGTAACGCACTCTTTCCAGATGTTCGGAGCGAAAGCCAAGAATGCTAAGAAAAGTTCGCAGTCTCCGAGAAGAATGAGTGCATTCACAGGTGTGGAAGTGCCTGCTACGGGACGCTGCCTTTTCCCGATTTCAGGAACACTGGAAAGCTGAACAGCTCACTTACGAGAAGAAATAAGAGAGGTCGGTGTCCGCAGCGACTCTGCCTTTGCATTTTTACTATTTTTTTTTTCTCTGTATTTGCTGTTGTTCCTTTTAGATTGCAAATAGCCGAATGTATCCCAAAATACCCGTTATAATGAAACTGAAAAATGCTGCTCTTTCACAGCTGAGATCAGAATTAAAAGGGGACACCACAATCAAAAAGTGAAAAAAGCGAAATGTCATTCAGACTAATTTCTGTAATAAGTATTACGGGTTATGAAAGGTTCATATTTTGGTTTTAGGAGATCCAAACAGGTTGACATCGAAGGTCAAAAAATACATATTATGCTTTTTTTTTTTACCTTACTTGCTCCCAAATGCCTGATAAAGCAGTGTTTGTGAGCCCTGTGCTGCTTTACGGGACACACTGATGTTTTACTGCTCCGCAAGCGCCATCTAGCTGCAACGAATGAATTTGCATTTTCATTCAGACCGAAACTATGCTAATGTTTCACGTTGACCTGAACATGAAACAGCTCGGGATTCGTTTAAAAACGACCCGTTTCAATGACTCAGAGTCCACTCTTTCTTTCGAGAAACAGTAACTTCATACAAGGCGCACTTTCAGATTTAGAAACGTCATTTTCAAAAAAAATCATAATAGAGGCACTTTAAGTTTTCATTTGTTCTGTTGACCGCAAGAGAAAGATCTAGAGGTTCATGTTTTTATTAAATATATGACAAAATTAATTCACCCGTGTCGTTCCAAACCTTTTTTTTATCATCCTTTCGCCAGGAAAGAAATGTCCTTTTTTGTTGTTGTGTCTTTATTTATTTACTTGCCATTTGTGTCGTGAAATTATTGACTCATTTCTTAAAAATTCCTTATAAAATAGGCCCAAACGATCTGACATACAGCAATGGTTCAAGCAAGGTCACTCATTTGGTTCATATTGCAGTTATACTCTCTTAATCCTCTCTTTTTGACCTTCTGACAACAAGAATGTATCGCAAATGGCTGTACTGTATCCGTTATGAACATCTCTGCACGGATGGCCGTCATGCAAAACAAAATCTCACTCCTGCCAAGACCTTGTCATTTCAACAGACAACTCAACCATCTCACCCGCACAGGAAGCCAGAAAACCTCGGTGTCACACTGGACAACAAGCTGTCACTTACTAACCAGTCAAGACCTGCCCGTTCCCCCCCGCAGGCACAGCAGTCTCGTGTTGGCTTGTTTCTTTCTGCCGGGTTGTGTTGTGATCTTCATCGCTAGCAGATTTGCATTTCTGCTTTTTTGTAACATTCCCCGGATATGGGCATCTTTCTAAACGGCTTAAAGGTACGGTTCGCACAAAAATGCAGAAGAAAGAAAGGTTTGGAAGTCAACACAGTAAGTAAAGGATGACTGGCTTTGCATTTTTTGGGTGAATTAAACGGGTTGCTTTCATAGCGATGCCATATTTGGTTTCCTAAGGAACCTTTCAGCGATCGTTTGCCAAAAAGAGCTGATATCTTAATAATCTCAAGAACCTGCTTCCTCTATACAGATCCTTCTGTGAGGTTCTTTGTCTCGCCATCAGTTCCCGGTATATGAACGTGGATGGGATACTGCAGGTCGAATCATTCGTTTGTTGATCGATTAACGCTGAAATGACTTCAATTGCATCTTTTGATATTTGATCAGAGTCTGAGATGTTGTTGAGGTGTCTTCTGAAACTGTAGAGGAGACAAGGGCTTACCGAGCTCAGTCTCTTATCAGAATAATCTGAGGAGCTGGAGACGTAAGCAAAACTCGCGATTTTTAACCCCGTTGGACAAACAGTTGAGGTAATGAAGATCCAGAAGCGTCATAATACTTCTTCATACTGAATGAAAGGTTCTCCGAGGAACCAAGAATGGTTCCTCTATGGCAACGCTGTGAAAACCCCCTTTTTGGTATCTTTAAGTCACCCATTCAGTCGTCTCTTACTCACCAACCTGTACGACTTTTTTTTTCTTCTGCGATGAGGTAAATGGCCCGCCACCATTGCCCACCTTCAACAAATTCAAGCGTGTGACGTCTTTGCTTGCGACAACACGATTAACACTGGTTCTGCACGCATATATTGTAATGGAAATGAAGTGGAGGCAGCTCAGAAGCGACGAGGAGAGTCAGCCGCAGGGGAGACAGACAAGAACCGTAATGAGAGATAATGTTTTGTTATCTGCTAAATCACTGGCATCTCCCTGAAACTGGAGAGAGGATTTCTCAAGCGTTCTCCTTATCTTCTCAATTGCCTTTTTCGACACGTTATACTTTCTGTAACACTGGCAAGCATCTCGGCTCGGCTTAAACTCATGACAATGCAGCACTTAATCTATGCTTGTGGCACTTACAGCACTAAATTAGACCGCTACAACACCAGTAAGTACTGAGCGCTGAGTATAAATAATGAAAATGTGTTAAGTTAATGAGTCGTGAATCTTATTTACCGCAAACTTTTCTTTACCGTAAACACGAACATAAAACACTACGAAAGTGCAACTGTAAAACAGTCCCTCTGAATGCTTTAGCGCACGGCGATCCAATCTTTTTCGGCAGTTTTAAACTAGATATATATAAGTTACTTTTAATCAACAGCTTGTGTGAGATCGAGGGGGGGAGGGAACGCAGTTTGGTTTGCCTCGAGACCCTAAAACAACTGTTAGACAAGAACACTAATCCATTCCTGACGGATAGATCAAGTCCCGAAGCATTTTCTCTCAATGAATATCTGTTTGGCTCGAAAGGAAACACAGGTTTGGGGTTGGTAAGATTTCTTGGAGGAGTCTTTAAGGCGTTTATTTGATAAGATTACAGTAGTCAGACTTGTAGTTGATTCCCGACTTGGGGTCCTTTGCAATGCTTTCCTCTGCTGTCCTGTCCATTAAAGGCATAAAAGCATTGCTTTGCTGCTCATGAAACGTTAGATCAATGTCGAAAATGATATGAATTATGTCTTTACTTTCACTTTTGATCGTTTGAAAGCATCCTTGCTGAATAGCGCATTGACTGTTGATTATATTTTGCCTCTCTCTTCTGGTTACCTTCTGCGACACAAACGAGAATCCCTAAAATATAGTTAGGGGCTATCCCGTGCCATTTGAGTTTGGGGATATGAATCACGGCATGAATCGAGACGGGATTACAGCGTGATAACTGTGCTGAGGAACCCCTTCTGTTACACTGAACAACAACAACAACTCTATTTAGAGAAGACACTTACACTTCTTTATCAATGCCAGTTGATTTCCTTCTAGACCTTGTTGTATGAGGTTCCTCTGCCTTTCTCTCCAGCAGGCGGCGGTGTTCACCAGGTTTGGTGAAGGGCTTGCGATGCCATAGAATATAATCACGTGAGAGAAGAGAGACGTCACACCTTTAGCAGAGGAAAGCCTGCATGTGATCAACGTGTTTCACAGTGCACGATATCATATATGGATGAGTAGCCCTAATAAATATTTTAATACACATTTTGTGTGTACACGTGGTAAGTATTCAGTTATTTGTCTCAGAAATTATGCTCAGTGTGTTTGAAAACTGTTATTACATTAGTTGTCAAGCATTGGTGTGTTGTGCTGCTTATTCTGAGACTGTCTTTAATTCTTTAAAAAGACTTACAGGGACATCTAGTGGTGGGAATCACAGTATGACAGTAATATGGATTATATATATATATATATATATATATATATATATATATATATATATATATATATATATATATATATATATATATAAGATTAGCCTAGTTTTCATATTATCCTAGTAAAATACAATCAGTTCTTCTAGTGCACTCTGGCAATGCAATTATGTTATTAAAA
Organism: Puntigrus tetrazona; assembly: GCF_018831695.1. NCBI lineage: Eukaryota > Metazoa > Chordata > Actinopteri > Cypriniformes > Cyprinidae > Puntigrus > Puntigrus tetrazona. Next base: position 21,407,048 of record NC_056706.1, on the reverse strand, counting down.
ATAACATATAATAACAGCATAAAATCAAATTCTGCACTAAAACACACATTGCATGGACTCAGCTAACCAAATATGTTCTAAAAACGTTATTATTAAGTTATGAAAGCGTTTATCATAAACGTTCTCAGAATGTTCAAATGTTCTCAGAAAAGGTCCAGTCCATGTTTTAAAACGTTTATGCAAGCATTTGTCAAACATTCGGGTTGCTTTTGATTGTCCTGAACATTCCCGAAACAAGTACAATTTTTAGAATTTAAGACAATCTTCCAAAAAATATAAACAAAAGAACAAAAGAAATAAGAAAATATGTTTCAAGGGGGAAAAAAAGCGTTCTGAAGAATGAATATATAACGTTTTGGGAACGCCGAAGACCAGACCTGACCAACTTTTAAAAACATATTAATGTTACCGTAATTTTCCCTATTAAATAGAACATATAGGCCTATTAAATGGACAGTTAACCCAAAAGTCTGGTATTTCTACTCACCACCATGTTGCTCCAAACCCGCGTGGCCTACTTCTGAAACCAGTGTTTTTAGTTTTCTTTTTAATCCATATAACTCACCAAAAAGGGTGAAGAAATGATGGCAGAAGTTTCATTTTGGGGTGAATTATCCCTTTAGCAGAGTTGATAAACGAGCGGAAATGTGTGTGCGTGGGCTATACATCTACAGAAGTCACTTTAATACAATAAAGAACATGCAAAGCTGTCACGACTCTCTTCAATCAAAAACAATTATGCCCTATCCTCCACATTTCAGCGAAAACACATTCATCTGGTCGTTTTCCAGGAGTGACTGCTCCACCAACACAGGCTGTGACTGTAGTAGTGATTGTTACCAGGACGATATTTAGTCGAGTGTGAAGAGCGTGCACCTGATGCGCGCGCTCGGCTGTAGCCTGCACATATAGGTCAAACGTCTCCGATGAAGCTCGCCGTATACATACAGGCCTCTGACTGCTCAGCTGAAACGGCCCCTTACTGTTTCCGTGTCCGGCGTAGACCCTGTCAATCACAACAGGCCTCGCCGGGACTCCTTCGCCGTGTGAGGTTACAGGTTTCAGCGACGCAACCGATTCTCGAGTAACGTTTTGATGGAGCTCTCCGGTGACTAACTGTTTAAAGAAAAGCCTCGGAGGCGGGTGTCGCCTTTCAGCGGCCATCAGCGCTCTTTTTTACAGTATGATTAATTACGGTTATTACTTAACTACCGTCTTGCGTTACATCGCCGTCATTCGCAGCGAGACGGGGCCCATAAGCTTCGCTCAGAGGCCAGAGGAGTCCTGGAGCTTTATGAATGCATCTTATGAAGACTGCTCCTTCCCAGGACACAGATGAGCAATTATAGTCATTACCTCATCAGTGAGTGACAGCATCAAAGCTCACACCGAGCTATATATAACACCCGATTCCTGTTAAAAGCGGGGTTTTTCCTAAAAGCCTTAACTCGGATTCCCTAAATGGCGTAAAGTATGTTAATCACAGTTGTTTAAAGCGAAACGAATAAAATCGTCGAACCTAACCGAATGCGTCCTTTTTCAATTGCACGCATTCGCTTAGGTTCATCTCGTTATGTCTTATTATATAGCCCGCAGCTGCAGATATTTACAATAGGAAATTAATTTTATAATCACAATTAAGGATCGCGATAAACCTTGGGATCTGCCCACATTTGATGATCATTTCGTTTCGCATTGAAATTAGCACCAGCTTTATTGAATAGCTGCATTGTATGTTGTAATTAGAATATTAAATTAGAATATAAATACTTAAAAATATTGAAACGGCTGTTGTGAAATGGTTTTAAGGGGAAAAAAACAATTAAGAGAAATAGCAATGAACGAAATAGCAGTGAAAAAACAAAACGAAAAAAAACATTGTTTCTGGTCAGTAAATGCTGTATGAATGAACTTCATAAAGAAGTTTGTCAAACGAGTTGGACAAGCAAACCCGGCTCAGCGTTTATGAAAAATATTCCTGCGAATAATCATCGAGTTATGCGTCTTTAAAATAAAATCCTTATTGGTTTACAGGCTGTTTAATGAGGTCTCTTCTCCTGTTTACCCAACAACTATTAGAAGACTGTATTTCAGGCGGTGAAAAAGTATATATGTAGAGGGATGTAAAGAAGATGTAGAAGATCTCTTTTTTTTTCGCACTTTTTTGATGGTAAAAAATACTGTAATTGTATCAAATACGCATTTGTTATGTTCCTCGAATATCACGATGAAGTTTCAATCGAAAGTACATTTTAAGTCATTGTTTAATAATCTTTTGTCACGCTTTAAAGAAGAAAACGTAGCGTGCAGACTGATATAAAGAACACGACTTTTTGATCGATTTTAACTTGTTATTCAGTTATTTTTAATTCACTCAATTATAATTGTGCACAGGTGCACAGGTGTTTTGGAAATTGCTTAAAAAAATAATGGTCCGTTTCAACCAAGTCGAACACGGACTAACTCCGTAAAAAATGTAGCTAAAAAAATGTAGCTAAAGAAGTTTTTAGAGTGTAAAAATAGCCTAAAGATACAAATACAAATAATATGTAGCCAAAAAAAACACTTTTATTGCGTTATTACACTTGCATTTAATGCTAACTGAAACTATAGAAAATTAGTTTAAAGGCAAATGACATGCAACGTTACTTCACACTTAAGTATGTCCTTTTAAACTATATTATAACTCTTTTTGCTAAAGTTGGCCGAGATCTATGCGTGGAAGAAACCCCAGTTGCGTCGAATGTTTTTGTATAACAAAAAATATTTTGCTTATGCTATTTTGCATAATGAGTAGATGATGTTTCTCTATTAAGAACATTTAATTTGAAAAAAGAAAAATGTGCTTTTATTTTAGTTTTAAATAAGGAAAAAAAAAATACTGGCGGCTATGTTGCATTTTATTATTATTATTTATTATTATTATTATTATTATTATTATTATGACCTGAAGCTACCTTTCAAATCTCAATGTGACATGAACCACACAAATGAATAATTAAAATTAACATGAATTACGATATGTATAAATACACGCTAAAAGCACACACACACACACACACACACACACACATATATATGTGTGTGTGTGTGTGTGTGTGTGTGTGTGTGTGTATCTGGTTGTAGCCTGTATGCCCGCACATGAGCGATAGAGCCGGGGCTGTGGTTTCTGTCATGAAGGCAGGTAATGGACGGACAGCTGAAGTGTAATCCGGTGGTCGCGAGGCGCTTCCTGTGCGTCTGAACCTCAGTCAAGCATTGCAGGCTGGCGCCAGAGACTACATCAGGTGTAGGGTTACTGTTTGTTGTGGCCTGTGTACACTAATAGGCCTGTTGGATGTCACTGTCGGCGTCACCTTTTCGGACATCCACTTTGCTTCAGCCGTGCACAGACCAATTTAGCCCTGATTTCACGAGGATCAGTAGGTTACCTGCAGACTGCGGCCATTAACACATTCAAAGCACTGTCGGCATAATATTAAATGAGGCCTACTGAATAAAATGCTGTTTAACCAAACTTGCACGTCTTATTCAGCACGCAATGGACAAATAAGATCTTTATTTTTATTTTTATTTCAGTAATTATAATTAATAGCGTCCTAGCGTCCTACATTATTATATATATATATATATATAAATATATATATATATATATATATAAACTGTCGTAAATACTAATATTAATTGAAATAGTGTTTTTCTTTTTGGTGTTTGAAAACACTGAATGTCCAGTCATTTAGTTTTGGTGATTGCTAATATCAAAGGTGGCTGCAATTAATTTTCATAACGGGTCAATTAGTGACGTTACATTTCTAAAAGAAGGCGTTCGAAAAGGATTCGAAACATATTAGGTATAATTATTAAATGCAATTGAAGCTGTATCATAGTTCATATTCCCACTCTTAAATTTAGGCTTGCCGGTGTAACCTAATATATATGCAAATAACGTTATCGTTATTGAATAAATCTATTAATTTAGATTAAAGGCCATACCACATGATGAAGCTCGATTTTACATTTTCATTTTCTATAAAATCCAAAAATAATGTTGCTTCAGATATTTTAGTCCAAGTATGCCACGAGCCAAACCATCCTAATGCATTAATATTCCAGATGAACTCCACCTTTAATATGCATTTCCACTTGGAACAGTCCTTATTAAAATAACTTCGTTTTCGTGACCTATAGTGATACGAAATAATATCTTTTTTTACATTTACGAGCTAAAGTAGTGTGAATTTCTGAATTATTTTACACGTGGCTCACTAACGCATTCGCAATTATGTAAAGTCAGCCTATAAACAGATCGCAGTTAAACCGTGGACTATATTAAATGCCATTTCAGTCGCTTTTATTAAACAACCCAACGCATGTTTTGAAATGCCTGTTGTGAGTTGGGACAGGTGATGATGGGACGCACAGAATGGGAGGGGTCAGTCCCAGATAAGGACGCTCTCTATTAGATAAGAGCGCTTCTCTCCACACCTTCACCGGCGGAAAGAAGAAGAAGAAGATAGAGGAGAGCCTTCATCCAGCGCTGCTTCCACGAGGAGATACACACACACACACACACACACCAGCGGCTCTCAGGGCGACGCGTCGAGGAGGCTTGGCCACAGTTTACCCGAGGACACCTGCGGGAACTTCTCCAACCGAATGTTGCTTTGAATCTCAGAAACGGAGAACCTTTCTTCTAGCGCCTTCGCCAATCTGCCGCGCAGCGATGCTCCCGAGCCCCGCGACCTCGACTCCGTTTTCGGTCAAGGACATCCTGAAACCGGAGCAGCAGCAGCAGCATGCTTTGGACCCGAACGCCGCCCCGCTGCAGTCGCTGCAGCTCCAGTGCATGCAGAGCACGCTGAGCCGGAGCCTGGACCTCCTCTACAGCCCCGAGAAGCACAGCGCGCTCGCCGGGGAGCAGGTGAAGTGCGCGCTCAGCTCCGAGGACTTCGACCTGGTCAGAAGCGCGTGCGGATCTCCGACGGAGGAGGACATGGACGCGGGTGAAGAAACAAGTAGGGTGTTTGTAGTTCACAGGCCTGCTGTTGTTCGGTCTATGCGAGGTGAAGCGTTTAGCGTTTTATGGGTTTAAACAATCCAAGTGGGTTTTTTTTTTCAGTCTCAGCGAACATTTATGATCTTTTTCAATCATTATGATGTTTGCATATGCGTTATCATCTATGCATAGTGTATCTAAAATAATCGGGAAACCAATACTGATATGAGAGACTTAAATCGTATTTCTGAAGGATAAAAAACAATCAACAAGTGATCATCCGCCACAACGATATCACATTGTAAGACACATTGTAGGCTATTATTTAGCTAAATATAGCAGAATGTAATATGATGGTAACATTGGCTTTGAGGCCAAATTAATTGTATAATATGTAACGCAACAAACGTTTTGCGCCAATTGCAGTTTGCCTAAGCACGTTTTTGCCTTTCAATATTTTAAAACAATGAAAACGATATCAGACATCCAGTTAATAATTATATGCTAGCAGCAGGCATAGATAGCAGTAAAAGCGTCAACTAGTGCAACCTAAAAACAGGCTAATATCAATAATTGTTGCATTTATCAATCCTCTTCATTCAATGCAATTTCACACCGCATTTACAAGCATGCATTTTATACTCAACAGCCTCTAATTTTCTAAAATCGCTGTTTATGTTCATTCATTTCACTTTACCGCTAATTACAAGAATCTATTCGTTGAAATTGCCGAGCCGAAATTGCATTAGATCCCGACAAATGCATCCGAACTCTTCATTTATCCGTTGTGTTTCTTTTCACCGAACAGGCACGTGTCCCTTTGACGATTACGGCGGCAGGAAAGAGGACGCACCGGGGGAGAAAGCGAAGCAGAGGCTGCGCAGGAAGCCCCGAGTGCTCTTCTCTCAGACGCAGGTGTTCGAGCTGGAAAGACGCTTCAAGCAGCAGAGGTACCTGTCTGCGCCCGAGCGCGACCACCTGGCGCACGTGCTCAAGCTCACCTCAACGCAGGTCAAAATATGGTTCCAGAACCGGAGGTACAAGTGTAAGAGACAGCGGCAGGATAAAAGCCTGGAGCTGGCCGGCCCGCGGAGGGTGGCGGTGCCCGTGCTGGTGCGAGACGGCAAGCCCTGCCACGGAGCTCCCTACAACGTCGCCGTGTCGTACCCCTACAACAACTATTACAACGGCTACGGAAATAACCCCTACCACTGTAACTTCTCGTCTGTGCCGCCGTTTGCCAACACGAGCCAGATACCCAACCACTTTGTGGATATGAATTTGACGACGGGAGGTGTCGATGGGATCAGAACTTGGTGAGAAGATTGTGGATTAAGACTATTTAACCCAACGGCACTGCTGAGGAAAATACACACTGTCGTGTCCTGTTAACTGTTGGCTCGTTTTTTATATATATATATATATATATATATATTTTTTTTTTATATCTGTGGTTTACACAACGAACAACACCAAATAAAGACTAAATATTTAATAACATTTAGCTTGAATGAGATGTTCTTTTCTAGGAAAGGCTTGTGTTGTTACTGAGGGGGTCTCCGAAAAATAACGATTTAACATCGATTTAACGAAAATAAAAAAAAATCACTGGTGTCTGCGAGTTAAAATCTGACAGTCGTTGATGTATATTTAGGTCTGTTTTTTATTTTATTTTATTTTTACTATTGTATTTTCCGACATGAGTTCAAATTTGAGTCTTTGATGTATATTTAGATCTGTTTTTTATTATTTTTTCTACTGTATTTTCCGACATGATTTCCTTCCTCGATGAGTATATATATATATATATATATATATATATATATATATATATATATATATATATATATATATATATATATATGTTTATATATAGTAGGCCTTTTAATCTTAAAATATGAAGTCAAAATGTAAGCAATTAACTAAGCTAAGTTGTAGGACGCATCCGTTCATTTAATTATTATTAATTATTTAATTATTGTTATTATTATTATTATTATTAATTTGCAGGCTACTTATGTGAACTAATTATGAGTATGTTTTTTTTTAAAAAAAGAAACCAAAAGACAATTTTGAAAGAAATGGTCTGGTCGCACATTATGAACTGTTCACTGTACAGATTAATTACGTCCATTGCGTTTAGTTATTATTCGTTAAAGCTGTGGTCGTATAGGCCTACAACCGGCTGGTGTGGTTTATTAAATATACCATTTAAAAAAAAAATAAGAAAGAAATGTTTAGATACTAGCACGTTTTAGGCCGCTTGGGGAATTGTCAGTAGATTATTATCGAATTATGGTTATAAAATAAGCGGAAAGAAATGACAGTCCCTAAATTCAATAGCTTCAATTTTTTTCTAGGGTCCAGGAAACTACCGTGTCTTTCGGAAAACGTTAACTTCACCAATAAATACAATTCGACGCGAATTTATTTGAAGTAAATCGACCGAACAGAGCCTTGAAGTCATGCAATTGGCCGCGATATCTAAAACTAAACAAAATCCGCTATCTGGCGATCTTAACGCTTTCCAATGAGCTTGTCGTTACACTCGCATTAGCCAAACAGATAAAACAATCGAGGGGACGTGATAAGTCAGAGGACCCAGGATGCAGCGCTGAGAGTAAACAGAAGCGCAGACAAGCCGGCACTCTTCAGTCTCCACTCCCGATCTGTCAAGAAAACCGCTCAAATCAAATCTGACCCACTGCAAGCTATATAACAGATCCCATAAACCAGCCCTACACGACAGCCTTGGGATGGAGATTGGTGCAGAGTTTAATCGAAGGTGTTTGCTGAAGGTGCTTCCAGGGGAATGTTATTATGGTACTTTTTGCTTGAAAACTCAACTATCAATTATGGAATGCAATACAAAAATGATCTGGATATATATATATATATATATATATATATATATATATATATATATATATATATATATATAGTGTGAGGGTCTGTAAGAGCAATCGGAAATGTTTCACTGATGCTGGCGAGAGGGAGAGTAACTGCTATCTTAATGGGCAATTTATTTCCTGTTTAAGAGTGTGTTGGGTAGAACCGAGGCAGAGATGGAAAACTCTCAAGAGTCTGGTCAGCGCTGAGTTCAGATAAGGGAAGAGTATGTGGCTCGGAGCAGTATTTAGCAGATTGATATACGTAGCTAAGAGCAGTATTTAGCAGCAGGCAGACAGAGTGGAGACTACGGCCACTTCAAGAGATCAGATAAGTGTGTGAGTGTGTGTGTGTGTGTGTGTGTGTGTGTGGGTGCTTGTCAGCGTCTGGGTTTATATGAAGGTTTATGTGGGATTGTGGAAGGCCATGCAGATGCGTGCAGATGAACGAGAAGTGAATGCGAAGCGTTGAAGAGAAGAAGATCTGAGCGGTTAAGACGCAAGGAGGCCTGGATCTTCGCCCTGCAAGACGCGCGTACAAACAAAAACTCGTTCCGCGGTTCCGAAGGAAGTGGAAACCGGCCGGAGGGCTAAAGGTTAAGCTGACTTCATTCCGCCTAATTATTTATGAAATGGCGAAACCGCGGGAGGAGCCGCTGGACGGAAATGTTTAAGTTGGTCAAAATGTATAACGTGTCTCTCCGATACTGTAACCCACACTAATCCTGCAGGGTCAGAATACGAAACGAGGTCAAAATTACCGAGACATCCGATGACTCTCCACTACGGAGTTGTGTCTCGTATTTTAGGTTCATTAAAGCCTTTTTCTGTGATCACGCGAGTCCACGAAGGACACGAGTGAACCGAATTGGACTGCCCTAACAATAGGAATGCGAATAACACGAAAGGCCTCTGAAGCTAACGCTGGAACTTGTTGGAGCTCACGAGAAGGTTAAACCCGTGCAGGGAGAGTGGCAGCGGTTAAAGACACTCCAAACGCGAGCCTAAGCTCCTCGGGACGTCTTCGGCAACGGGAGGTCTGTGCTTTTGATACGTCGGAAGAGATGTTTTGGACATTTCGTCCGCATAAAGACTAGACATCCACAGAAAAGGCTCTCGTGCTCCCTAACAATGCTTACGCTGCACATCTGTCCACACTTAAGAGACGTCACTCAACCGCCTCCACATACAAACACACTCATGTCCCCCGGCGAGACACACTCAAACTCAGCACAATACCGGCAAAACTGCATTTTAATGTAGAAAAAAAAGCCCTTTTCTCTGCTCAGGCGTTGTGCAATGATACTAAAATTCAGCCCCGCTGGAAAATCCAGTATATATAAAAAACTCCACAGATTGGCCCCTCGACTTCTCCATCTTGTAAAAATGACCCCAGTGGGGCTTTCTATTGCGCACGATGTGGTTGCTTTGATGCCAGAGCAAGCCGTGGAGACCTTATATCGCTTCTTAAAAGGGAAAAGTAATTGATTTGGTGCAGAAGAGATGTACTCACCTTTCCAGCACACCTTTTGTTCTCTCTGGCGCTTCCCTCTAATGGAGAACGGGTGTCTCCGGCTCATCCGCTCTGACCGAGTGACTACCATTACCACGGCTCGCAGCGACAGACACAGTCCAGACACCGTCGCAATCTTACAGTGACCAAAAAACATCTGAGGGGACCCTACAGTCACATGCATCACGGCTCGCGTGGCACTAGTTTTCAACAAAGAAGTTGAAATATTATGAAAATAATAATAAAAATGAAAGAGCGTGCTTGATGTTTTTTGACACTTAGCTGCATGATAATTACAACGAAATGCGGAAACGCAGAGTTATATTGAATTAGTTGAACCTGGGTGGGTTTGACCCGCTAAAGCAGCACTTAAGTGCATTGTCTTTGAAATACGGTTAAAATCTGCTTACGAGCATTTCGAATGCGCGTTTAAAAACGTTTGTTTGTACATTTGTAACAATGAAGTTTCGATTTAGCACATTTAAAATATACATTTAATAAGACTAAAATATCAAGTACTTCTCATGTGCATTAATATGTTAGTCGACACTGATTTTAATTGTAAATTAAAGTAAAACTTTTTAATTGTGTTGATGAAAGTCTGCATTAAGTGCAATAAAGTAACTATTTATTTTATGAATATTACATTATGCCGCGAGTAAAATTAATATTTAAAGTGCACTGTTAAGGGCCCTTCTTTTTTCACAGGCCTGGAATCAATGCATAAGAATTACTAGTATAAGTATAAGAATTATAAGAATTAATTTGGTTATGCGAATAGCTCATAATAATTCTGTACACTGACAAAAAAATAAACTTAATTTTTGAAGGAAACTGGTTGCAAATTAATTTTAGCAATGCATTTAAATAAACATTTTATTCATTTATTTAAATGTAAAAGCTCAAATAAATTGCAATCACCTTATTGTTGTAGAAAACGGATTTTTAAAATCAAAACCACGCTGAACTTACTAACCTGTCTATTTATAGGCAGCACTGCATCCCTGTTAGCTCTTGTCAGAACATTTTGGCTGAAGGAATTCGTGAAGGAGTAAAAACATATCTTAAATTCCTCCATCCATCAGCCAGGCTAAAAAATTCAATACGCTCAGCGCATTCGTCATAATTACTAGCTTATCGTGTTTGTTTTAAAATCACAGTTAGGTTTGTATGTGGCAAACAGAAGTGCAGAGCAGGCAGTTGCCCGAAGCGAAGCTGCTTGTTTGTTCAGGGATCACCCCGGCAGGAACGAGGAGCTTCTGTCACTCAAGCTTTCACCCCGCTGTCTGCCTGGGCTTTATCTGCGTCTCAACTGCCAGCGTTTCTGCCCCGACCAGTCGTGTCACACGCAAAAACATCAGCCTCATCAAAGACCGGCGCTCTGTGGCGTTGCTATGACACATGCATTGATATACACTCAACAGAGGAGGCCTGATTAGAGCAAGTACGATGAGCTGCTGTGGATTTAAAGAAACTGCAAGGCAAGGTTGCACTTAAGAAACACGACTGTTAACGTTTATAATGCAGTCGCTCAATTTAAGTACTGTAGATGATTGTGCTGTGTGAGAACCTGCTTCCAGGCTGTTCCCTTCAGGTGAAATGTAAAGGTCAAGGTGCTGTTATGTGGCTCCCTCTGCTGTTTGGAATTGGGGATGAATTAAAGTCTTTTTTGCCAATCTTTCACAGAATAGGCAATAAGTTTCAGGTGAAGTGTGTCATTTCTGCACTTCCGTCACCTGGGTAACACCTTTCTGATATTGCTCCACTATCTTTCTGCGCAACATTGTGGGAATTGGTGATCCTCTACCCATCTTGGCTTCTGAGAGACACTGCCACTCTGAGAAGCTGTTTTTATACCCAATCATGTTGCCAATTGACCTAATTAGTGTTAATTGGTCTTCCAGCTCCTCGTTATGCTTAAATTTACTTTTTCCAGCCTCTTATTGCTACTTGTCCCAACTTTTTTGGGATTTGTTGACACCATGAAATTCTGAATCAACATATTTTTCCCTTAAAATGGTACATTTTCTCAGTTTAAAGTTTTGTTCCGTGAGTTATGTTCTATTCTGAATAAAATATGAGAAGTTGGCACCTACACATCATTGCATTCAGTTTTTATTCACGATTTGTATAGTGTCCCAACTTTTTGGAACTGTGTTTATATATATATATATATATATATATATATATATATACACACATGTTATTTGTTTATATGTATATGTAATTTTCAAATTAGAGAATCCATAAACGATTTTCTCTAAAATATTGAATAATATACCATTACTCTTCATCAATTAATTTTTTAAATATTATTAGCTGTTGGTATACCACTGTTAACAACACGTTTTTGCTAAATTTCAACAATCTTTTTAAAAAGCAGTGATCCAAACGAGAGAACAGTATCCACTGCAGCACTGTTTTGGAGAGTTTGTGACTGACTTCAGCACGTCTGAGGCTCATCACTCGTCTCTCACTGCGCTCGTGGGATCTTGCTCCGCTCTTCTTCCACGCTTCGGTGACTTAAGTGGGTTTCTTAGCTATAACTTTGTCCAGCTCCTGCTGCAAAAACACATCTCTTAAACCAGGACACTTCCTCTTCAACATTTCACTGACGTCTTCACACGCTCTAGGTTCAGTTTCCCATCGGACCAGAGTAAAGTAAACTTGCTCTCATCTCTAAAATAATCTCTGTACCTGTTCTCTTTTCCTCGCACAACATGCCCCTCAGTCTCTATATGTCCAGCCTTCTCCTGCATTAGTCTCACGTAGAATATATTCACAAATATACATTTCTGACATTCAAAAATAAAACCAAAACAAATCAGTGACCAATATAGCCAACCTTTCTTTGCAAGGACACTCAAAAGCCTGCCTGAAATATGGCAAAACTGCTGGCAAGTGGCGTCTTGGCAGCTGCACGCTTGACTTTTCTCAGTTCACGGGCAGTTGTTTTGCGCCTTGATTTTCCACAAGCTTCTTGCGACCCTGTTGACTATTTTGAATGAAACTCTTGATTGTTTGATGAGCACACTTCAGAAGCTTGCCAATTTTAAGAGTGCTGCATCCCTCTGCAAGATATCTCACTATTTTTGACTTTTCAGAGCCTGTCAAGTCCTTCTTTTGACCCATTTAGCCAAAGGAAAGGAAGCTGCCTAATAATTCTGCACACCTGATATAGGGTGTTGATGTCATTAGACCACACCCCTTCTCATTACTGAGATGCACATCACCTAGTATGATTAATAGGTAGTAGGCTTTCGAGCCTATAGAGCTTGGAGTAAGACAACATGCAGAAAGAGGATGATGTGATCAAAATACTCATTTGCCTAATAATTCTGCACTCCCTGTATTAGTGTTCTCTAATTTAGATCACTGTGCTTCAGAATACAGTTCATTTATAAAACATGCTTAAAAAGCGCCCTTTTGGATAAGTTCAAATAAGACTTAAAAGATACATTGAAATTTATAAAAGTGCACATTGCTCTGTAGTTTTTTTATCTCCGCTGTATATAAATCCAACTTTTTATCTCATCATTCAAAGTTTTAGCCTCACACTTCCTTAATAAAATCCCAAAATATAAATACATTGCAAGATAACTTTTTATATAAGTTTATCTAGTTTTTATCTGCAAAATGGAATTTAAAAAATATAAAAAAAAAAAATAAAAATTCTCTCACAATTATCTCACAGTGTACAAATAACAGTTACATAACATAATAAACTACATTGCAAGAAACTATTTTAACATCTAAGCACACGCTTTGAGGCTTTTTTAGGGCTTTGATCACTTTGATCACAAGAACTACAGACCTGCGAGTGCAAGCTCTTTTCTCTAGCCGGCGAGTTTCTGAGAGACTTAACATTACTTCACATGGGTGCCAGCCAACACAAACTACACCTCAGTCAAAACTGACATCTAACCCCAAGGCAGGCATAGCGAAGACACGCTCGTCTCAACTACAGACCATCTTCTGCAGCTGAGGTCATATGTTTTAAGTTTGACTACTACAGTTACCACGATACGCTTGTCAAAACACAACGGTACTGTCCTGTGGGATCGGTCCAATTATTTGGATCACGTGCCTCAAAGCGCTGTAGTGCGCAGACACTAAATATCACCCCGGGAAAAACACAGTCTACATTTAAAGGTGAGCGTGAAGAGTATGTTTAAAGTACAAATATGACCGTGTGAGGTTTCAAGGCCACAAGAGGGCACCGCTTCACTAACTATATGCACTAAGAGTCCAGGACTGGATCATTACTGCGGCGATTAATATATTTATGTTGAAGTATTTCTATGTTTTCCATTTCTTAAACAACGATGCTGGCAGATGTACCCATGCCTGTAGTCTAGGATGACAGTATGAGGTTTCTCTGGACCCAAACTGTGATAGTCCTTCAGTGAGCGTAAGAGTCCTGACCTGAAGCCCAGTCCATGTGCTGGAGTCCACTTTACAGAGGGGTTTAACACGTGATCTTGGCCAAAAATGAATTTCGCTCTTGATCAAAATTTATGCTGTGATGTTGCATCATTTTATTTATTTTTATTATATTATCTATTTATATTTTATTGCCAGGTATTGCTGAATTGTCCAAAAAGCATATTGTTTTGGACAGTGATAAAACATCAGCTTCATCAATCCTATATTTATTACTAATACAATTATTGAAATATGACAATCATAACGTACAGCAACACTTACACTCTATTGTTCACTGTCAATATTTTATCTCTACGTTTTTTGTAGCGAGGGTGCATTAAACTGATCAAGTATAGGAGAAGACACTTATAATGTTACAAAAGATTTACATTTTTATTTGTTTAATTTTTCTGCGCCGTCCTTTTACGCTTTTTAGTCATCAAAGAATCATGAAAAAACTGTGTTACGTTTTTCACGCAATCATGAAGTAGCTTAATTCGTTTCTTGAGCGTGAAATCAGCGTATCATACTGATTTCCGAAAAATCATGTAGTAGTGAAACCGGACTAATGGTGCTGAAAATCCAGCCTTAACATGACAGGAATAAAAATAAATAAATAAATAGACAACAGCTCTTTTAGATTAAAAATGGTACATTTTGTGGTATTACCATCTTACTGTAATTTCAGTCAAATAAACGTTGCATTGGTGAGCATAACAGACTTCCATCAAAATCCCACCAAGCCCAAACGTTAGTACGGTAACCTTATGCAAAGAACTAAATGCCACCCAACAAAAAACGCCAGTGAGACGTCGGGCTCACGTAGCACTATGACATATGTCTTCCTGTCGACGGGGTCAGATTCTAACAAGCCCACATCTGGCCCGAAACAAGCAAGCGGCGCTGCTCATCTCTTCCACATTGTGTTAGCGCAGGGACAAGAGGTCAGGAGAGAGAGCCGGAGTAGCATTACACGGGCCGCAAGAAATGCTCATCCAATTACTCCTGCTTGTTTTGTACGGCTAAAGCATGACATGCTCTCTGAGTCTCGCAGTGTAAATAAAGAACTGAATATGTGTTTGTGCAATTAAGATAGGCATCGACAGATACACAAAACAGGAAAAAGACCTGATCAAAGAGGTACAGAGAATGAAGATGAGCGATGCAGGTAGTCTGCTCACTGTATGTGTGTGTTTGAGAGAGATAGAGGAAACAGACTAGATTACTCAAGGTGAGCGCTATCATGAAAATCATCTCAAATACAAAGTTTACATGACAACAGCTAAAATGAGGTAAACCTCCAAAAATCCTTAAGCTCTTCTTCTTTTGTCAAAGAAAATTCCTAAAGACTGCCCTCATTACAGTTAACTAAGCTATCACCATAAAAAAAATGTTGTTACTTAAAATAACTGAAACAAGTCAGTTTGTGTGTGTGTATATATATATATATATATATATATATATATATATATATATATATATATATATATAAATCAAAATATTATATTATATTATTTATATTAATAATATTATTTAAAATGACTGTATGTTAGTGGTGTCAACTTTTTCTCACATGTGTCCTGTGTATACTTGCTATGTCTGTATTAATATTCACATAATTTATATTATAAATATATTTAATATAGAAAAATGCTAGAATGAATGAAATTTTGAAATCAATGCTCTGCATTATAAACAATATATTTTATTATATAATATGTAGAGTATAATAGACATCTAAATTACAGAATATAATATATATGTCTATAATAGTCTACAAAAATGTAATATATGATAAATCTAAAATATATTAAAAATAAATATATAATATATAATAAATATATTTTAAAAATATTTAATACAATGCAAAAAATACAATA